>NW_020653993.1:9007641-9043400 GCF_003589595.1 Hyposmocoma kahamanoa
TTGTAACCATAGCACAGAGCTTCTTAAACCTTTTTCTTCGCTTCGATTCCGTTCAGCAATGTAAATTGAGCTGATGTTTGAAAGCAAAAAAATATACATATATATTGCAAAGAGCAACACCTAGAGTTTCTTGCTTCACTCTTATCGGGAAATCTGCCTTACGAATGAGCGTTAGAGTTTAACCTATGTGACGGTTTCAAGTGTAATAATGCTTACTTATGAAATAAAGATTATTTTGATTTTTGAGCTTTACGCTCTACGCCCTACATACCTTGAATTCATTATACGTGCCACTGTTGGGCACGGGTCTCATCTAAGGAGAGGATTTAGGCAATAATCCTACACCCGGTTACCCATGCGGGTTGCGTATTTTCCACATTTTCCAAGGGTTGTTAACTTTCTTCGTAAGTAAAATAAGAGTTGAATTTAAAGCGTAATTGTCAAGGTGGCCATTTCATATTTCATAGCCCCATAAGTAATAAAAACAACGTACCCGTACTTTGTTTTCATTTAGAAATCGTTCTTTAGCATTTCGCAAAAACTATGTATCGACTAAGTAATTTGTTGGATCACGGGCCATAAATTCGTGGTTACGGCGCGTCTAATTCCACTAGATTAATCAATCGACTAGTCAACGACTAATCGTGCTCGTTCTGTGCACGTGTCCGCGTCGGGCTCAGTACGCAAAATCATTACACGCTCTGGCGCAGCCTCCGGTGACTCATACAGCGGTTTTTGTGCACAGGGCCATTAGCATTTGCGTTACGGTATTACGTGACGGGTGTTTCCTCAGACGTTTTGGCAAAAGATATTGTTGAATTTTGGAAAAAAGTAATGTTGTTTATTTTCAGAAAAATAAATGCTATGTGCTTTTGGGAAAAGAAATGCTTTGTTTTTATGACCAATATACATACATAAAACTGGGAAAACTTTGTGAACGCGTTAACTTTCGTTATGCCGGCCTGGTGACCTATTGTTTAAGTCCCCTTCTTGGAATGGATCCGTGGTCAGCATTAAAATATATCGCCCCTTTAGCAAATGGAAGTAGCTTACATTTAAAAAAAATATATTACCAACTTAATAACAAGTAATAAATAATGCAACCTCCTTCTGGAACTTCCCGTACAATAAGTATTAGAGCTACGGAATTCACTCTGGGGCTACCCAACCACCATGCCACTCTAAATAATGGGTGTTCAACTTATTTAGAAATTGGTTCTACCGGGAATCGAATCCGGGATCTCCTCATCCAGCACCCACAATGCAAAGATAAAGCACTTATATCTTTCACGTCATAATGACAGATAACTGAGGGTTATTTACTGAAGGTGGCAGTTATATCTTAAATCGGCGACATTGCACTAAACTGTTGGTAGTTAAGTCGTGTGTAATGAGGAAACGGAAACGCGGTCATCGGTCACGGTCAAGCCGGCCGATGAAAGGCCATTGCTTGTCTGTTACGCTGACGGACATTTTCATGCTTTTTCGTCACCATCCAGCCATTATACGTTCCATTACCGGGCACGGGTCTTACCAAAGAAGAGGCTTTAATATAGTCTGCCATGGTAGCCCAATGCGGTTTGGTAAGTCCACACGTTTTCACCACTCAGAGCTTTAAGTTGCAAAGATCTGAGGGGCACGGCCACTGCGCCCGTCACCCTGGGATACAATGGGCATATCGCTCATTCGATGCTACATTAACGCAATGTAATGTTACAGGCGATAGATTCGACTGTATGCCTTTTATCAACAGTAGAGCAGCTATATCGAGTTCTTAGGTTTTCGCGATTGTTACACATACTAAATGAAACTGGTTTTTCGGATTTCAATCGCGTATATTTGTTTTTCCAAACAAACCGACGTTTCGGGCTCTTTACAGGTCCTATGGTCACGGTTGACTGAGGTGGTACAGTCTTCAACTTCAAGTAGAGCAGCTCCTTGTGACAGAGTTCGTCTTGGGAAGTACTGCCACATTATCTATTTCTGCTGCCAAGCAGTAATGTTAGTATTATTGCGATCTACTTTAGAAGGGTGTTGGTGAAATTACAAGGTCATGGGACTTGTCAACTTATGTCTCAGGGTGACGGTCGTATTGGCAGTGCCCATCAGATCTTTGCGATTTAAAGCTCTGAGTGGCATTGCAACTGTTATGGACAGGCGTGTAGCTTAACATGAGGTTTGATATTATACAAAAAAAGGCGTATTAATAAACTTAGTGTATTTTTTTACAGTTCTTATAAATTTAACATTTCTGCTGATTTTTCTCCAAACGTTAATAAACGTTTAATAATAATAATAATAATAATAATTTTATACAGTTTGTTACAGATGTTTTGATTTGATATACTATAATTAATTTCGCCAAAATTTATATTACGTCATTATAGACCAAGTAAGCGAAATGTGCATGTAATTTCACCAGCTCCCTTACACTTCAAAACCGGAACGCAATAATGGTCACATTACTGCTTGGCGGCAGAAATAAGTAAGGTGGCAGTGCTTCTTTGGACTGACTCTTTCACAAGGATTTCTTTTGCTACTCGATTAACGTTTTAATTGAGTAGCAACCTCTCTCCCACCAAACTACCACAGTTAACTTTAAAATAAAAAATAAAAATCGGGTATATGTTAAATATAAAAACACAAACAGAACGAAGCTCTAAAAATAGAAAACAATTCGTATTTTTGTATGTTAAATAAAAATTTATATTTACTTTTCACGGCGAAGCAAATACACGTTCGTTTCATAAAATAAAAAAGATTTATATGGCGAACGATTATGGAGTGAAATTCCCTGCCTGCAGACTTGTTCCCTGAATGTTAGAACTTGGGCTTTTTCAAGGCGAGAGTAAATAGGCATTATTTAAGTGTGCATGCTCCATCGTCGACCTCATCATCATTTCCCATCAGGTGAGATGGAGGTCAAATGCGCACGTGCATTTAAAAAAAAATATTGAAAAATAATGTTTTGATATTTCAATCGTTGCTTCATTTGCAACATTCTTTGCTTCGTTCATTATTATTCGATTTATGTTGTTTTAAATAAATGCAGATTTTTGTAACACAAAATATACTTAATTCAACAGACTTTTAAATAACTAGTTTTCTTATGAAACCAAGTGACGGAACGAACAGGTCGTGCACCTGGTGTTAAAAAGTTTACATCACAAAGATTTGAGGTACACTGCCACAGTGCAAGCGCTGCATATGCATGTTATATGGATGCATAAGTTGACAAGTCTCATGTGCCTGTAATTTCGCCAGCGCCGTTAGCCTTCAAAACCGGAACGCAGATTACTGCGCACGAGCACAGCTCACGTCACTGCTTCGCTGCAGAAATAGGTAAGATGGCATTACTTCCTTAGATGAAGACTTTCACGAAGAGCCGTATATTCTATTACATATTAATTAGTATTTCTTTTTATTATTTATTAACTTCAGTGTAATTTCAAATGGAGTTAGTTCACTATAATATACGTGTTTCACATATGAGTCGGCTACCAATTGAATTACCTTGTTCAACGGAGAAGGTAATTTGGTTATAGAGATGATATTTACGTTCGATAGTAGAATTATCTCCCTGACTGCACGCCAAAAATATCTTGATCTCTGTCACTGAAAGGCTTTGCTTACAATAAAAGAAAAGTTCAAATTAATGAGCCAATCGTAAAGAGATCAAAGTAAGTGGTCATTAATCCTTGGTTAGTCTTCCATGCTTTATGAACAAGTACAAATTAGACAGGATCTCTCTTATCTTGACGTTGTATTAGAAAATAAAGTTCTAATAAATCTGGTACATAAAACCTTTGTGAACACATCTAGTTTGCGCCAGGCTTTCTAGCCTGCAACATTTAGCGCTAAAGTAAGACTAACTTTTTTGCTTACCTTCGTTTTAATCTCGAATACAGCGAAGTCGTGAGTGGTGTAATATTTTTTACCTAGACGTAATTATGTTTCAAAACTTGGCTAATACGGATTAGGGGCTTCACAAAGTTCCTCGACGAGATGACGAGGGTCATGCAGCTTGCAAGTATTAAATTAGAAATTAACGGAAACACACGCATTTGTTAAAGAAAGCCGGTGATGTGATGACTAGAGTGTGCAGAAATCCGAATAGATTTGTATTTGACTATATTTCTATAACTGCTAAAAACTACAAGTCGCGCATGCATTCCGGCTCATCCGTAGAACAAATGCCTATGTGCAAGACTGCTTATTCTCAGGACATTATAAATTTCGTTCGCTGTTCTTAGCTGTGGATATCAAATCGACCATTGATCGATTTTATATTTCCGAAACGAAATAATCGAAATCGAAAACGAATACATCAAATTATGAAAACACCTATAGCTAGCCTTATTTTGAATAAGGAGATTATTGTTTATATGTATTTATCCTATTTTCGTTGTATAATCTTCGGATTAGTCGATTCGTATCTCAAAATTGTGAAGTTTACTTAAAACGACATTTACTTATTGTTGTGGTAGTCATTTAACATTGCATAACTAAACACGCTATTTAATACATACGAAACATGTTTTTACTGGCACTGTTTACTTATTACATCTTTTTTTATATAATACCTAGTGACACCGTCACTAGGTATTATATGTATATGTATATATTCGAATATAGTATATTCGTACCGACGAACAAGTCGTGCGCCTGGAGGTAAGCGACACGCCTATCCATAACAATTACAGTGCCATTCAGAGATTTAAATCGCAAATATCTTATTGGCACTGCCACTGCACCCGTTACATTGAGACAAGTAGATAACATAATTATGGTGTCACCCATATTGGCGCACTAAGGCATTATTGCCTTGTCCTTTCAAAATGTTGTAAAAGCAAAACTGGCATCCTGGGAAGCCATTTTGGGCTGCGTCCGTCACCTGATAGCGAAAGCGTAAAAAATTCCTTAAATCTGACATTAATCCTTTCCGTTCATTAATAATTGAACTGCCTCCGTAGCCGAACGGATACCATGCCGGACTGCCACGCAGAGGTCCCAGGTTCGATTCCCGGGCCGGGAGAAATAGTTGTATGGCCTACAATTATTTGTCTCGTGAGTTTGGGTGTAATTTGTGGTTGTCTATGTGTGTGTCCATGGCATCCGCGACACAGGGTTTCCCTAGTGGTGGGCTATGTTGAGTGTGTGCGTTATAATTAACCTTACATTAACGATTTGCTTGTTCATATCATGTCATATATTTTCAATATATTCCAGACGACATATTCTTTCATGTAATATCTACCTGTTCTGCTCGCCTAATAGATAGAAGACTAGGAAGTTTATTTTTAAATATACAATTTGCTATAAATTGTCGTTGAAGCAAATTTGAATGTATTTATAAAAATAAGTATCAACAATTATTGAAACTTGTATGAGTTTTATCACTCTTCAGCTGGACCAAGTTACGTCTCTCGTATATTGTTTACGTTTTGTTAAAACGTGACTTATAAAAACACGCTGCCAGTCTCTACAAAACACTGTCAAACGCATGAGTTCCAGCTTATCTCAATATCACGTGCGGACTTTTCTTTCCATCCCCTCTTCCCCGCGAAGGCTGATAACCGCGCGGGCGGCGCCTGCGCACCTCTACCGCCTCAGTCTCCTCTGGCTCTCCCCGCGGTGCGGATGTGTAGCTTGAGTTTAAATTTCCAAAAAAAACTAATAATCGACCCTACTTACTACGGTGACGTGTTAGGGATACGAAAAAGTGTATTGTGATGCAAAAGTGATATTTTACAGTGAATTTAAAGTTTTTGTGTGTGTGGATTGAACCGGTATACCGTTGCGTTACGCTCCGGTGGTTCGGTTAATAACAGTTGGATCTACAGTCACTGTAATAGTGGCTTGCTAAGATTTAGTGCCCGGAAAGGTCACTTACCTTTTACGGGTAGCGTTGGAGACAAGTGAATACCTAGTAATTTATTTTACCGTCACTACATTTTCAACTTGATTATAATAGCATTGCGTAAATCTGCATTGATATAACATGTGGTTTTCGTTGTACAGGTGTGTTCGAAATTCAAGTTCAAATGAACCCTTACTAGAATTTTCTACAGGTTTGAAAACGGTTCAGATTTTTTGCAAAATACTTACGCTTGTTTATATAATCGTTACTTATTTTGGAGTTGTCTGAAAAAGGTTTCCAGTCAATTTTGCACGGTTTGCCTAGAGCCATACGTGTTTATTTCCTTTTTTTGTAACACAATTCGAATAGTTTTGAGAGGTGTTGATTCATTTCTTTGGAGACATTCTACGAATTTTTGTATTAGTATGTATGTATATTGTGTGTTAAAATTGGGCTGTCAGTAACATATATTATCACTCGTTCAGGTAATTGTTTCTGATGTCAGTATGCCAGTTCCATGCCCGCGCCAGGACAGAATTTAATTTCTGTATCAGACAGAATTCGCTCTACACACGTTTCATTAAGGGAAACAGCACAAATGGTTTATAAAAAAAATACTTTGTTTGACAAACATGTCCGATAACTTCTTCTAAATACTTTATATTTATTATATTATATTCCGTGGTAGCTGGAGGTCGTGGATGAATTTATGTGCAAAATTTAATTTGAAATTTCCCGTGAGCTTTTCGGTAAAGGAAAATATCGGAATGAAACTTGAATGGCGAAGGTTCATAGTGCTACGAAAACGTGTGATATCTAAAACCTCATACCCGGCAGTGAGTTGATATTGTTACATGTTGTACTTTATATTTTAATCTGCAATAGATGAAAAGGAAAATGCAAATTAATATCAAAACTAAATTGTTAATGTAGTAGACAGTACAACGTTTATTCGGTGGTCCCATCGATTTATAACTCAGTTACCGTGACCTGTTCTGCCATAGTCCGTCTATGACTAAGAACACACTACACATACACACCTGAGCGATTAAAATACAATTAAAATTCTAATATATTCAAGAACAACACAACATGTAGCCTTTTGAAAATTCTGTCTTATGGACACTGATAATTTATTTTTTGAACATACTTTATTTGAAAAAAATATCAATTCAACTTCGCAGTGGTCTCTGCCGTGTTCTGCACCTTCCGAACGATACGACCTGGATAATTCTAATGCCAGATTGAACAGCCATCTTCTAAGCAAGCTTGTGACCACCAAGTGAGATTTTGTTCAATAAACAGCACGTTAAATAATAAGCACGTATTCTTTTTTGAAATTCATTTTCATTTATTTCATACAAAAGGCATCGAAGTAAACATACTAAAATTTCTCACCACACTGCGAAAGCACTTTGTTGGCGAGATTACACTCAGAATCACATAACTACAAGTACATTTATCAAAACCGGTGCGGACTAGAAGTATCAATGTTTTCGTTGAAGTGAATTTAGATAACAATTGTCTGTCTATTAAAAAATCTAATTTGTCAAATAAATGACTTTTTTTTTCTTTTATCATAACAGTTGTTTACATTTGAACATAAATATTTATTTTCTCAGGCTCGCCGAGTATTATCTTTGTTAGTTGCGTCAATTTAAAATTCATTCTTCTTCTCGTTGTTTTAAGAGGTTTGTACAAAAAACGGAAAGTGTTGAGCAATTTTAAACATTGAAATATTGGCTAGAGTTAAGCGGCAACAAATGGTATGAAATATTTTCCTTTCTAAATAACTTATCTCTGTAGCAGTAGAGCTCCTTGTACGTCTATTCGCTTCTACTACTAGTACTTCCCTGGGGAAGTACTGTAATGTGATTTCATTGGTTTTGAAGGTTAAGGGGTGCTGGTGAAATTACAGACACATGGGACTTGTCTCTTTGACTTGGAACAGCTTGACGACGTTCTGGTGGTCTAGCATCTTCTTAAACCTGACCTGAAAATGTGAAAAAAAAAATTGAATAAAGTTTAAGTTTTAGAAACCCAACCGCATGGCACTCTGATTATTTATTTCTTATACATAATAGAAATATAAATTAATCTTTCATCATTTCCTATGTCATGTGCGTTTGTGAACTTACAAGCACATGGCTCTTGTCAACTTATTTTTCAGGGTAAATGAAGGGCTTATATATAAATATTGTAAGTTGGAATAGACGAAAAGTTTTTATGCCTACTTTTTAGATCTCCAAAGGTCTACCGTCCCTATGAGTCACCGGTAGATACGACACAAAACAGTCAATAACAAAAATGACGGATGAATGAGAAGAAGTGGTCCTATAAAATCACTCGGTCGAGCCCGAAGTCGAGACAGTCCTGGCGGGCGGCCTCCCGAACGAATGTCAGAAAAAACCGGGCACACGACTTGTTAGTCCCGTCTCTTGATATTATAAAAAAAAACTGAAACGCATATTGAAGTCTGAAACGCTGTGAGTTCGGCATTGTATTGTCTTTATTAGGCAACATAAATGATAGGTACATTAGTGACAATTTGTTGGATATACGTGTCATGGCGTGACGTGATAAACTCGCATATCGGTTGATGTGGTAATAAAGAAACAGGATTTTGTTGATAATAAGTTTTATATAAATTGATTCGTTCTTCAGGCGAAAAATTACATTATGTTTATTTGACTACGAATTGAAATTCGTTCTCAAAACCTTACTATCACATTAGATAACATATAAGTAATGAAACTGTTTTTTCAGATTTATAGTAAGTATGCATCGCACATCAGTTGATCTATAGTATTCGAGTATATTATTAAAATTGCCACTAAGATTAGGTAAAGAACTAACCTGAACATTACCGTATGTGAGTAATTTTCATGTTTTATTATTTAAGTATTCAAGTATATTATTGTGAGTTATTATTATATATTATATACTACATTCGAATATTAACTACTACTTCATGATAATATTCTGGCATATTTAAATTAAAAAAAATGCCAACGTGTTAAAAATAACCTGAAAATATATAATCAATATAATCGAACGTTTATAGAAAAAAAACAAATATACGCGATTTAGATAAAAAATTTCATTTCCACTTTTACTTTTAATATTTTCGAACATTTGTGATTTTAACTGGAATTCGTCTTAACAGCAATTGAAAGTGCAATTAAAATTAGTTTTTTATAAAGTTCTTTTTCATCTAATGCTTAGATATTACTGAACAAGCCCCCATGAAAAGAACATTTTGTTGCCGATTGAATATTTAAATTGTTATTGCAGAACGAATTACAAATTACAAAAATAGTAATTAGACATTGCGAAATAACCCAATGCAGAGCGAATGGAAACAGACAGCCAGACTGAACGGAAACAAAGTAACAATAACCTCTTTTTGTAAAGTCGGCTCAAGACAATACCGTAACCGTACGATAATTTGATTCGAACCTTGACAGTTAAGATTACGTTAAGTTAAAAGATTAAGGCGGTTGAAATTTGTTGACTTGTATGATCAGGTAAATTTTTAAATAAATAAATATTGGATCCCAAAGTAAGTAACTAAAGCACTTATGTTGGGGAAATCGGAAACAAAGACGGTACTACAAACACCCAGACTCGAGACAATAATAGAAAAGTTATTTTCGAGGTCGAGGTTCGAATCCGGGACCTAAGAGATGGCGACACCATGTAAACCAGTGTGCAAGCCAGTTGCCTACGGAGATTTTTTTTTTTTTTTTTTTTTTTTTATTAGGCACACCAACAGTTACAACAATATTTCATTCATTAGACAACATCGAGAAAAAGCTTAATCTAATTGCTTAACCAATTACAGGTGAGCACCACATGCGAAAAAATTAAATGTGTAACTTATGCTCAATATAAAATATAAAAACAATGAATACCAAGACATATTACTTTTTAAGTTTGTTACCTAAATAACAAAAAATATTATTTATATCTATTATTAAGAAAGTGTACAATTGAGTTTTTTAACCCTGGGAGTGAATCATAGAAAATATCCACATGTTTGGAGCAGTCATTATACAAACCAGACATTCGAGCCACGGGGGAGTTCGAACCCAGTACTGTTCTACGACGTGGCGGGTGAAAAGGCTTAATGCGAGATAGTAATCAAAAGTCTAAAGCCTTGTATAGAGACCTAACGGTAGCGAATTACAAAGAAGGAAAACAAAAAGCACTACGGTACTGTTGTAGGTTTACTTGAAGCGTCAAAAAACGCGCAGCTGAAAATTCGACAGATTGATGCAGAAAAATAAATCCAAACTAAGTGATATGCGGGTATTATTTAACCTTTCACTGACTACAATTTGACAGTATTTTTTTATTTAGTTTAGTTAGTTGTTCGTATTAATGGGGGACAATTACCCCGTTTCCTGTGTGCAACGTAATTAAATTAAGAACCTATAGTTTACTTCTGCAGTTTCTAGTTTAATTATTTTAAAGTTTGAAGTAATTGGAATAGTAATAATAGTGCCAGACAAACACACCAATTACCTGGTCTCGAACTTGGGAATTCCCTGTACTACGAATACCAGAGCAACGGAATTCATTCTGAGATACCCAGAACGAATTTCGAAGAGTGCATTTCCCAATTTCGTCCTATCAGAACTTCATTCGTTATGAAATTCCCATTTTCGAAAGACGTATCGTAAGGACCTTTGTAATTTATTTCGGAATTGACATCATCATCATGCTCTACGTTGAAGTTCGGAGGACAGATTGAAGATAGAAGACCATTTTTAAGTAGAAAGCCTGTCCTCTCCGTGATGTCTCGTGGAACTACTTTGGAACCTTAACTGCTAACTTATACTACTTTTAATACATTCGCGTGATCGGCAGGTGATTGGCTTTCGGAAGTAGGGCACAACAATTGCACAAATGATGCACGGCTGCATCTAATGGCGGCATTAGAGAACGCCGTGGTTGCCACCGCTTTCGAGAAATTGTAAAAAGTTTTGAGCGAGTGAAACTTGAAAATTATTCGGCTACGTACCGCATTGTTGGGTTAAATGGCGCGGACCAATTGCCGTGTCGATTAAGGCTCGTAATACCTTATAAATATCTAGTATATTTATCTATGCTTATGAGTCGAATAAACTATTGTGTATTAAGTCGATATCTCTAATTTGAACACAAACGACAGAGTAAATTGCGTAATCAAAATCGATTTGTAACATCCTATATATGCTTTCCTTATGTGGGGTGTCGCGATAAATATATGCCTTTAACGTCAATCGAACTGTTTTTTTAATTATAATTGCTGTTTTAAACTAACTTAATATTTAAGGGGTGTGAACTGAAGATCCGTAGGTATGAGATGCCGCTTAAAACAATAATGCAAAAGGATGAAAACGGCATTCCATATTTATTGTCCTTTCTGTATAAAAAACTAGAAATTAAAAAGTTCTAGAAAGAAACTAGAGTATCTGGGTCATATACTGAGAAATCCAAAGTTCGTCCTATTATAATTAATAATCCAAGGCATGAGTGTGTGTGTGATACACAAAACGTACAGTAAATCGAGACGTAAAGTTAAGTTTGTACTGGTATTAATTAATCTCTTGATAGAGAATTAAAGTCAGTGATTTATTAATCCAAAAAAGTAACGCGGTGACAGATGATCGGGGTCACTGTACTCTGCTCCACATGAAGCGAATGGGTCACAAACTGCGGACGCGCAGATTAAGTGCTTGTGGATCAGTTGATACGTTTTCAACTAGTCGCTGTGCTCGTTTGTAATTTAGTTTAGTCGATTAGAACTGTGGTCTAAAACTGTTTGACCAATACTTATTGTTAAATGAGCACCTTGATATGAAACAGTATCGTGATTGCGTAGGTTTTGATTCATGTAAGGTAGAATTCATTACATGATATTGAAACATTTGCCTTTAGAAATAAAATATACTTTCTTTTTGCAAAATAAGCTCTTAATCCCCTGACGGATTATTTACGAAACCCGAGAGAGAAATTTTCATTGAAATATTTTTAACAACAATCGAAAGAAACTATTTTTTTTTATTTTGCAGATCAACTTAGTAGAGCACCTTGTGAAAGAGTACGTTCAGGGAAGTGCCACCTTACCGATTTCTGCCTCCAAGCGGTAATGTGAGCATCGCCGTGTTTCGGTTTTAAAGGGAAATTACAGACACATGGGACTTGTCAACTTCTGTCTCAGGGTCAGTGTCCCTCAGATCTTTGCGATTTGAAGCTCTGAGTGGCACCGCAACTGCTGAGGACATGTGTTTCGTTTAACACCAGGTGCACGATTTTTTTGTCGCAACTTATGATGTTTTATCGATCGGAGCTTAGTCGATCGTGTTTCGGGCCCCATAGTTTAACACCGGTATCTCCTGTTTTACTTGTCGTAGTTTTTAATGTCGGAAAGCCGATTTTTCCGTGCGGTCGAAATTCGTCGAAAAGTCAATTTGGGATGTAATTTCACCACCATAACAAGTAATAAGTATAATAAAACACCACTCTCACCCATTTTGTATTCTCAATGGAAGGGTAAGAAGAGCCAACGTAATACAGGCACTGAATACTTAAGACCCTATGTCTTTTAGAACCTATAACCGCAACACATTTGCGATGTTACAGCAGTATTTCTTGTCTATGCACGGTAACCACTTTCCGTCAATGGGACTGTCAGACTGTTCTTCGCTTTGAGCACCATGAAATATAGATTTATTACCGATTGCAATAAAGTTGCAGGCTAATAATACACAGGCAGAAACTGCTGTGTATCTCTCGGGTTTATCCAGTCACTGAATGCCACACCTTCCTATTTTAGTTGCTTTATGTCAATGAAAAGTATGACTAACCGGCCGGCTATTAATTTATTCTTAAGAGTTGACTTCGTTGGTTTATATAATTGCTGTACATCTCCCCTTATACAGCTCAGCTCCCTTTATATACTCACTCTATGGCGCGTGATTATATGATACCTGTTAGAAGTTTTTTAAACTAACGCTCGTTCGCGCGCGATTGCTCGTGTTTGGCATCCACATAGACCGTGTGAAACTGGCGCGTGGTGGGAGTGCATGATTGCGCGCGCGACTGAGGAGCGCAATCGCGCGGTCTTTCCCTTTTCCTTCCAACATCTTTACACACGCGCTCAATCGTGCACAATTGCTGTATCATGCGCGATCGAGTGTCTGTGTAAAGTCCGCTATTGCAAATGAAACTGTCAGCCGTGACCTGTAAAGAACCCGAAACGTTTACGTCAATAAAAAATCAATCATTCGTTTATATTTCGTCCAATCAGAGCTATAAGAGTTCTTTTCCCCGTTTATACAGCTAATGCTATTAACGTTGATCAGTTATATAGAGAAATCTGAATAAATTCAACCCTTTCTGGTCAACGCATACCGCACTTAAATGTGACTTTTCCGCATACAGTTGTTAACTTGTACCAAATTGTAATCAGCCATTATGGTGTTGCAACGCCGGATATCAAGGTCCAGTTGCCGCCGTTTCACTCTAAAACCTTCCACCTCCAACACAGAAACGAGTCATGACTAAAAAACTGTTTTATAATTATTCGTATTGAGAAGTTTCTTTGCTTGGTTGATTTAGATGGAAATTACAGCAACCTTTTAGGATAGCATTACTTACCTTGTGAAATAATATTTGGCAGGTTTTTATTTATTTTTATTACAAAATGCATACAATACAGTAACCGTTGCCAATGATGGATGGTGAACGCACTTGTCTTCAGTCAGAAAACGACAAATGGAAATTGAGAACTACGAAAACTATAATTCGTGATTTAGTTCTATAGTTTTTATACGTAAAATTGTCTCTTTTTGCTCATTGGTTGATAAAGCAAAGTATATTTGACATGGTATTATATTTAACGGTCGCGCTTACTCAGGGATGAGTTCTGTCACTTAACATCGGACCGGTTCTCGACATTGGAACAAATTGACGTAAACCCACCCAAGCGTAGTTTCGATCTAACCAGTTTGACTCGATCTTGGATGAAGAATTGTCATCCTCCTGTCCAAAACCTTAACTCTGTGGATTCCGCCATTTAAGTCAAATGCGTGGGTGAGGGAAGACAGTTGAGGTATGATGATAGGTCTGTGTTCTTGTCAGGGTTCTCAAATCGAATAATATTAATAGTAATAAAATCTGATGATCAATGCTTTTATTTAGTATTATCTAATTGACGACCTCAGTGACCAAACGGTTTGCATTGCAGACCGTGAATGACGACATCGAAGTAGGATCGATTTGAGAAATTACCTTTTCTAAATTGAGTGTTCCATCTGTTAATGCGATCGCTGTGGTACTCAAAGTACAGGGAATCTTGTTTGAGACCAGACAATTAGTGTGGTTATCTAGCATAAACAGAACTTTACCGCCTACATATGTATTCTTCAACCCAAGTCTTTATTTACATAAATGTAGAACATAATGAGTTAGCAAGATAACGAAGCTATATGAATTGACGGACGTCAAGACTTTCTACGTTTCGTAAATCGAAAGTGTGGGAGTCTGTACCATTACAATTTGGCAACAAATGTGACCATGTTGGCATGTTTAGAAAATGCTTATTGTTTGCTTTAAATAGAGAGACTGGTCACGTACTTTTAATACTCTATTGAATGCAGAGACTACAGCCTTCCACTTGTTACGATCCTGAGACACATCTTTCGCCTCAGCAACACGCTTTGTCATACACGCTAGTTAAGGGTGCTCCTAACCCAGGCCCTAAGTAACCACTGGCTATTGTAATTCCATTGCGACTCCACTGAGATGATATTGCAATTATGATAATATTTGTTATTCTGCTAAAATCTACTTGCAATGGCAGTTGAGCCTCAATAGAGTGTCAGTGGAATGATAGTCATGGCATTCATTCATTCCATCACTAACGATCAATGTTGCCTTAACTAAAACTGCCATGGAAATTACTATGCATATCTTTTCTTTATCTTGTTTAATGAGCAATTTAGTCTTTAAATCAAATGTATTTTTTAAGTCAAAGAATTATTTAGGCTGTTGGTAGCAATAGTGCTCTTTGTGAAAGAGTGTCCGGGGAAGTACTGCCTCTTTATCTATTTCTGTCGCCGAAGAGTAATTTGAGTATTGCTGCGTTCCGGTTGGAAGAGTCTCTTGTCTTGTCAACTTATGTCTCAGGGTGACGGGTAAGCGTGTCGCTTACCACCAGGCGCACGACTTGTTCGTTCCGTCACGTCATAAAAAAGAAATGAAAGAAATAGACCACCATCGACTCTCCATTGAAGAGCAGAACAACAAAAAATTGCAAGGCACTTGAATAGTAGCTTGATGGCTAGCCACTGACAGGATACTACTGTGAACTTTTAACAGAATACCAATCGTAGAAAATGTTGGCATTGACACTCTGTCTACATTCAACTGGGATGATTTGATATTATCAAGCAGACTTGGGATCCTGGTTTTTCTTTAGGACGTCTTCAATTTAGTTGTGCCAAGTTCGCCTTGGCTGGCCCTTACTAATCTTGCTCACTTTGATTGTCAATTGTTTTACAATCTTTAATATACCCGGTATCAAGACACTGGTTATTGACAAATTGTGCTTTTATGAACATAGACAGTACTAATCACCAGTCTGCAAAGTTGTATTCCTCTTTAAACCATTATTTAAAACTTTCCTACTTGAATTTTTAATTCAAGGTATTATTTATTACAAAACTTTAATGGAACTGGCGCTAAATAATGAGATATATCTTCGTTAGCGGTGTCAGTACATTTATCGACTTGGAAACGCATTAAAGTCTGGAATATTGCAGTCATCAGTCGGTTGGCTCACCGCAATATCGACTGAGGACTCAGTTGAACGCAGAGCCAGGAGATTTATTGGCGACGATAAGCTCGGATCTAAACTTCAAAGTCTAGCCAATCGGTGCAAAGTTGCCTGTCTATCAGTTTTGTACAGAATAACCTTCAGTGAATATACCGTTGGACATCCAGACGTACGGCGGGATATCATCCTTACTTGGTCGATATTCCCTTCAGGCGTACTAAGGCTTTTCGTTAAGGATTGGAATTCCCCGACTGTGTTTCCGAGCATGTACAACCCAAGTATCTTTAAACTACGACTGAATAGGCACCTTCTGGGCGAGCTCATTCCATCGTAGAGGTCAAGAGCAAGTCCATATGTAAGAAGAGCGAAAAAGACGTTGTCCGAGCGGAAGAAAAGGAAAATCAGAACTTCTTCTAACCTACTAAAAAGGGATTGCGCGTCGTAAAGTCTGGTCTCTCTCTATATCGGTTTATCATAACGTATATGATAAATTTTGGAACCAGAGTACAGCCATATTTCTTGACAAATCCATGATCACCTGTACAATAAAATACGTAAATGTGTGTAAATACAATGATAACACTACAAATCTGCAAACGCTCCACAGTTGTGTGATGACGCGACCTCCTTCATCGTCATTTCACTTTCTATCACCCTCTTCTCCTTTCTGGTTCCTGGCCACTTACTTTTGAAATTTTGGAATCGTTCTCTAATTCCTTTTCTTCGTTTTTATTAAAAGGGCGTGTGCATCGGTAGCTTTTGTTTAATCATGTATATCTCACGTATTTTAACGGCTTATAAAGCATTGGATATATTTAATAATGCTGACCCTTTTACCCCTGCCTTTAATAAATTTTATGTGGACCCAGCCTTCAATCTTTAATTTCGCCACGGCTGGGCTTCAGTTGTACATATGTCGCTTTGACCTCCAACGTCTTTCCAGTGCGGGTTAATCACACGTACGGTACTTTTTCTGTTTTCTGTTTTTTATATAATCATGTACTATTGTGTGTACGTGTTTTAACTGCGGTATAATTGCAGTTCTTATGCTTTAAGTATGATTAATCTTGACAAGCTGGCGGAAATGATGGTTTTTACTTTAGATTTTCTTTGTGTGATTATCGACTTGCGTAGTGTTCGTGTGCATAA
Source organism: Hyposmocoma kahamanoa (assembly GCF_003589595.1). Lineage (NCBI taxonomy): Eukaryota > Metazoa > Arthropoda > Insecta > Lepidoptera > Cosmopterigidae > Hyposmocoma > Hyposmocoma kahamanoa. The sequence goes on from NW_020653993.1 coordinate 9,024,477, forward strand.
TGAACTTTATGTCAATGGGTAACGTACAAAGTAGATATGAGCCAAAAAACACGCCGCGCGTCTTTCGGGAAATTCTCGCGCAGTGGGGTATGCCTGCAGCTATCGTATCATATAAATTTAATGTGCTATATACTATTTCGTTTCCATCTCGTTACGTGGCAAAAGGAAAAACTGTATCATATCCAAACAGTCAGAACATACATATTGATAAGAAACTGCCGTACTTTCACGCCGAACTTTCTTTGTCAATAAACCAGTCTGATCAAGTCGTTCATGACAAGTTTTTCAAGGGTTGTGAATCTTTTTCGACGAGCAGGCATTGCAGCTAAAAAAGAAAGGAATACATTTATTTGCTTTCCATAAATGTCACCACTAAAGAAAAACATAACGAAGCTAAACAGAAGAAACACAATACATAATCAATACATACAAACATGAAACATTAACTCACTTTAACTCTGTTACAATATTACTTAGTTTTTATTATAGAAAAAAAATATGAATTATACCACTTTTACGCTGATAACTTCAACAAAACGCTCACATATGTCCATAAAGAATGCACCTAATTTTTCCGCACTCCACTTGTTGATGACTGTACTTCTATTACCGTACAAGTAAAGAATGTTCAACCCAAATAGTAACTAAAACTCTCACATTAAAGCGTGTAGACGTAAGTATTATCACTATCGTAGATCTATCATTATTATTATCAGAGTTTCGATAACACTGTGATAACGAGTGAGGTGAAGTCATTGCCTATTGTTAGACTGTGCGCTTAAGAATTAAACATTATTTAAGTATTAAATTACCTCACGGCCGTGTACTGGGTGTTTTTTATTTTCCTAACGGGTGATTGCCTAACTCCCCATCTGGGAGAGTGGACTCGCCTTCGCCCTATATAGTTTTATTTTCGAAGAAACTTTCCCTGCCCATTTAAGGAGTCACCCTATAATATTAATCATAATTAGGTGTCCAAAATGTAAACATAGAAATGACATTGTCAAAATCTGAATGCAGGTGTACTAAACCTTAAATTTTTAACGGCATTGGAATAGGAGGAGGAGGTTCTCGCTTTCTACAATTTTAATTATCTATTCAATTTTAAATATCAACACACAACAATCCAACAAACACACTACAGAAACAAGAAAACATTCGAGCTCGAGAAACGAAGCACGAATTCAAAAAGATATCATCATCTTTGACACCACAAAATGGCGGCAAAAAATGTTTTTGATCCCGATTGTGTTACCAGTGTCATAAAACTATTTACGGCCTTTAACATACGTAGTCTTTTATTGTAATCATTGTTGTATTAAACGAAATTAAGTAGAAATATATGTAGCAAAATATGAATCGTAAGTTTTTTTACGTAATAATACAGTTTGAAAAGAGTTCTAAATATTAATTGTCGTCAAAAATAGGAAATTACCATTTAAAATGTATTTTTTCGCTAGGTTTATGCTATTTGTTTATATTTTTGACATCTAATTATGATTCATGGTGTAATAATACCACATCATCAAAATAACAACTTTTAGGTGAGCGCATTAAAGATTCTAGACACGAAATTAATCATAAATAAAAGATAGTATAACATGAAAGAATTTTTCAATTGTAAAATTTAATTTATTGTGTAATTAATTTAAAATACTTGGGTATGTTTCTTAATTTGTGTTATGTATGTGTAATTGTAATTATTTATTTAAAATGATCGCTTTTATTTTATTACTTTTAAAATGAGTAAGTTCCCTCATCACTTTGCTGTACCCTTGCAGGGTGTGTAAAACTTTTTCTTACCGGCTTAATGTCATTTCCTGTCGATGAATTTAGTGACTAGTAAAGCTAGGGCGGTTATACCATCGTCGGAAACCCTATAATTTTATTCTAATAAATGACATAATCAATTCTACCGTCCATTTGAAGTATTTACTGTCTACAAAGTAAATTATGTATACTAACGTAATCTGCAAGGCGTTCGTATTTATCAAACTGCAATATATTTACTATACAAAACTGGCACAAGATCGTCCACTTGACGCACCTTTTGTGCTAATATTACTTAAGAATGGAAGTGTGAGAACAATGTATGACACACAGAATGTGTTTTTTTTTTGGACATCGCCGTGTTGCGAAATTTTTAAGAACTTATTTTTGTACTGAATACACGAACATTGTTAATGTTGGGATGATTACACATAGCGTCACGGCGGCAGCGTTTTTTGCCGCAAGAGTTTTTTTTTTTTTTTTTTTTAATTTTGCGGCGTCATACTGCACACCAGTGACGTGACTGCAGTCCATGCGGCGTGATCAATTAAAATCGTACATTGCAGACAATTGCACTCGCCGTCGCCGATGCGGTTTCAAGTAACGCCCCCGCGGTGCGTGTATAAAAGTGCGTAAATAAATGCAAGGGCGGCTACAACTAACTGTGCCGCTGGAACAGCTGTTGTTACGGCGTCGTGTGTAATCAGTCTTAGAGCTAGCGCAAACCACGAACGGAGTAACAAATACTAAATTAATAGATGTATATTTTTACTTTTTCAATTGAAATAGAAACCATTTATTGCAACGCCACATTATAAAAAAAACTAATATAAATAAAAACAGAAATAATACAAAAAGAAACAGCATAGCAAGCATTTAAACAACAAATTGTACGGCTGTCGTGTACGCAAAAGGATCCCACTCAGTCAAAGTCACAACCAAGACTAGGCTGTGACGCTGGTTTTCAACGGGCCAGTAATTGCAATACAGACTAATATTATAAAGTAACTTTGTCTATTACGCTTTCACGCTTAAATCGCTGAACCTATGTTTATAATAATATAAATTTTTGCTATAGAAATAGATGGGACGTAGTAGAAGGACATAAGCTACTTTTTGTCACGAAAAGAAATCTTAAAGATGGGGAAATAGGCTATGAAAGTGCGCTTGTCTGCACATAGCCTATTCATCTTCGTCTTGAAAAGGCCGGTGTTGTCACTTTGTGTCCCAAAATATACATTGTATTAAATCTGAAATTCAGTATACATTTTGGAACAATTGCTTGAAATAATACTGTGACGTCATTCTTACGCGTGAAAATACTGCTCGATTTTATTCTATAGGCTATAGAGTCCTTTACGCGTCAATACTCATTGTTGTGTTTGAATTTATGGAATACTTTATTTCACATCATTTAGGAGGAACCGGGTTCGGTTTCCATTGGGGCACGCACCGTCGAATCTTTTCAATCTGCATGCCTATCTTTGTAGACTATGACCTAAACAGGGGGTTTACAATAACCATGCCCAGCAGTGGAGCGTACATGGGAAATTTTTCGTATTTGAACTATTTGAAATAAAATTACTTACTGACCACAAGTAGTAAACAAAAAAGTAGGCCATTTGGTTAAATAAAGTTAACTGTTGTCGATGTTAAGGTTGAACCGACCTTAGAACGAGGACGTAAGGTATTGGCTGTTATTTTCCGTTTTTATAGTTAATAATACAATAATTAAAACACTAACCATAATGTCGCACCTCTGGTAAAACACACGACTTAACTGCAAAGAATTGTGATCCCATGTTTAAAATGCAATTTATAAGGAAAAACAGGAAGAATATTCCTTCATTTTTGTATTTGTATTGTGTAGCCGCCAGACCCAAGTAGAAGATGGAGAGCATCTCGACGAGCTCATTACATTAAAGACGATTTATAGACTATGACTAATAATAAAGAAGATAAAAAGAAGAGGAAGAGGGGAAGAGATCGACCTAGGCGCAGTTACATAGACCAAATAGAGGAAAAGACCAGTGTCGTGTCTTATAAAGAGGTCAAGGAGCTGGTTTATAAGAGAGATGACTGGAAGATGCTCCACTGACAAGAGTATAACTCTTAAGTTTGATGATGATGATGTAATAATATTGGCACATGGAATTGTCAACTTATGTCTCTGTGTTGTGACGTGTCGCTTACCAACAGGCGCACTATTTATTCGTTCCTTCACTTGGTATGATAGAAAATAAATAAAAAAGTAGTACCAGTAATCGCTAATCAGTCGTGACATAATTCAAAAGTGAACGTCCTTTTTGACCTTTGTTAAGTTCGATAAACATGTAGGGTAGGGATGAAATAACATATGTGTGGTGTTACTTGATTGATTGGCTCAAAATAGAACCCCCCGCCTACGTAATGTGCCTTTGACGAGCGTTTAGTTACCGCTACGAAAATTGCATTAAATTACAAAAATTCTCTTGCGTTCCCAACAGAGGGCGTAATGAGTATTGAAATAGTATAACATTTAAGAGCTCTCCAAATATGTAATATATACATATGTAATAAATAATAATTTCATTTATTGTGAAAACACAGGAAGCTGACATGTACAACATAAGTATAGTTTCACTGTGTCCGGTCAACCATTAGGCCTACAAATGTTAAAGATATATTATACATTCACTCACATGCACTTCGACGGACTAAACCAGGTGTAACATGTGTCGTTTTTCAATAATATTACATGGGCGTGCACACATGGGTTTAATAAGTCAGTTAGAATTTAAACGCGATGATATTTACGTTGGGTCAGTTTGAAAATAATATCGTAACATGCATAACGTCAATAACGTCCAATGTCAAAAATTAGACAATGAATTTAGAGATTTATCATTTAATTTTTCAAATGTAAGTAAATCACTGCCGCACCTGACGTGTGATATCTTTTTGTTAATTACCGTATAGATATCGGTACAAACACCTTACGAAAAAGACATATAATTGTATAATATACATAATTAATAAAGATAATTAAGTGTATTATACAATTATAGTATCTCATAATGCTCATTATGTTAAATGTATAACATAATGTACGTCTATCAATAACACATTAAGCTTATAAACTTATTCCAATTTCGCCTCCAGGGTAACGGAACAAGATCCGTCAATATATAGCTTGTCATGCTGCCGTCTGTATATACATGTGTGCATACATATGTATGTACAAAGACATTATGTAAACTTTCATTAACAAGAACATACAAGTTATTGAAGACAATGCTTGTTGTCTTGACATGTGTACACAAACGACGCTTACAGAATAGCTCTGTTGTCAAGTATCTAAGTTCAAATACGGTAAGATTGTAGTGCAAGCCTTGGGCCAGATCGAGCGTAAACAACGCGGCCGAATTACACTCGTGTGATGTTTAAAATAAAGACTGCAAGAGCCGTAATTCGACATAGTATGTCTCTTTATTGTCTATTGTCCTCATTGTTACAATCTTGCATTTTTTTATGATATCAGGTGACGGGACGGTAGTAAGCGACACGCCTATTCATGACAGTTGCAGTGCCACACACACCTTCTTATTCAGCGTCCAAAGTGCAAACAAACGGTCATGTTACTTTTTAACTCTCAATTTGTCTCTTTCGTAATTTTTCGCCATATTTATGACGACATTAAAAAAAAACCTTAAGAGCTTTGCATAAAAGCAAAAACAATTATACTTTCCTGCCTTCTTAATCATAATGACAATGTGTAAAGACAACACACCCATTGACATATACCAGACGAACGAAACTGAGTCCATGAGTCTATTATACAGACAATAAACAACATTACCAAGTCTGTTTTCTAAATATGTCTCGAAGTCGAAGCCAGAACCTCCCAATCCACAGTCTTAACTGTTAGTCACAAAATTTCACTAAATCAAAATTGAATAAAGTAACTACTTTAGCTGGTGCATTTATCAGCAAGTCCTGATTATTTTTCATGTCGTCAATTCAATTTATCAGAAAATATTGGTCACCGAGCGTTAGATAAGTGTAGATAAGTTAGATAAGTGTTACATGATAAGCATTGATATCGATTCGATGGCTTCCTTATCGAGTCAACTGAGGATTGCTTTTTAATAAGTCTCTTAAAAAGCAATCATTTCATTATTTTAAGAAATATATTTTTTTATGTACCTTCATCATCCAGACACGTTGTATAACAATTTTCTTATGCGGCTTGTATCCAAACTATGTTGTTATGTAAGTGATATTATACGTCCAAATAGAAGATTCAAGCTGCCATGTAAAGCGATGAAACGTGACGTATACTAGATTAGGTTGTTTAATGTCTTTTAAGATTTTTGTGAAATACTAACGTAGCATTTCGGGACAACGGCCAATCCGTCAATTTTTTTTATGTTACTACGTGACGAGATGAACAAGTTGTACGACACGCCTGCCCATAACAGTTACAATGCTGTTCAGAGCTCACTAATTTCACCAGCACCTTCAAAACCGAAACGCAATAATGGTCACATTACTGCTTTGGCGGCGGAAATAGACAAGGTGGCAGCACCTTCGAGGACGAACTCTTTCACAGGGAGCTCTACTACTGCCTACTCAATTTGGAAAAAATCACCATCTTGAATGGTTATTACGAAAATTACTTAAGAATCATTTTACATATTATGCAATTTCAAGAGCCTTAAATATATATACATTTAAAACTATTTTCTTTATTTACAAAGCTAACTAAGAGTTGCTCCAATTCACGGTCACGTTCTGCAAATTATTTCAAGAACAGCACAGTGATTCGCAATAAGGTGAGGCGATACATGAAATATTGCACAGGTAACGGTAACTCTTTGAAATTTGTTATGCCGAAACGTGGCGCCCTTTGCCCGTTAAAATTCAATAGCAAAAACGTTATAATATTTTTCACGACTGTATGTACAAAATCGACATCACGTCATGCTTGACACTTTGGCGCACTGCATCCGGATTCGTGTTCCTTCCAAATCCGAGACTATACAAATCTAGAAACAAGCGACATCCGTAAGGTTCGAGCCTTGCGGATGTCGCTTGTGCACCTAGAGACAAAATGATCCCTGTAGGGTAAAACCGGGATTGATGCCGCAGTGGGATTGGTGCATCGTTTTCAAAAAATCTAATTTCCCCAAATCGCAACAAAGAATAATTTGTTTAAATAAGGAGTATAGACACCACTCATCAAAGCTCCTGCAGGACTTCGTGTGGAATGGACGCGTTTGGATTGTGCATGCATTTATCTCAGCGACGAACACGATAAATGGTTCAAATTTTCAGACTCTAGTTTTTACTGTCGCATAACTTGTAAGTTATAATATTTTTGTTATAACTATACACTGGTTCATTAACTGTGCACCTAGGAGTCGATAATCGCTCTTTTGTATATAGCTTAGTTATATAATTAATTATATAATCGAATAGGATAGTCGCCTCGATTTTTCGCGGTATAGGTGCCCTTAGGGGCAAAGGACAAGATTAGAAAGTTAGGAAAAGAAAAAAAAATACATTATTTTAGTGAAAAAGACAAGTAAATGAAAAGTTTAAAAATAATAAAATTAACAAAAAGACAAATTATTCACAGTTCAAAGAGCGAACATTTTTGTATAGAATATTTTGATAGCTACAAAAATACGAAGTGAAGTAGGTGGTAGTAACTTTTAAATACGTATATATTTATACCTGTAAAGGGCCCGAAACGTCGGTTTGTTTGAAAAAACAAATATACGCGATTTAAATCCGGAAAAATAGTTTCATTTCCTATACGTATATATTTATTATTAAAAAAGTAATATGGACATACAATATATTACAGATTACAAATAAAACATTTTATTATGAATTTTACTATTTTATTCTAAAGGGCATCTATCCTTCTTAGTATTTTCATTGTGGTAGACATACTAATAATTTTTAAAGTACGAGGCCGGTTCAAAAATCTAACCCGGTTTTACCCTAACATGTCGGACCGTCATTTCTCGTCTTCGGAACTGGGGGTCTACTCTCGATGTCCGTCCGACATCCGTCCGAAACAATTACTTTCAAATAAGTAATATTCGACAAAATTAAAAGACAAGTATCAAGTATGAAGCTTCATTCGCTTCACGCGTCTTTTCATTTGGTCAAGTATTACTTATTTGGCAGTAATTGTTTCGGACGGATGTCGGACGGAGATCGAGAGTAGACCCCCGGATCGAATTGAACATAGTGCGCTAACGATCTTAAGGTTTAAATTCAACTGCCGCTTGCGATTATAACGGTCCAAAGTGACAAGCTTTGTATTCTCTTGACTATACGTACTTATTGTTTGTTTTGTGTGAAGAAATTCCTCGCAACTCTCTTGACAAATGACGCTTATCATTGCGTTAATAGGCGCGGCATAATACTAATTATAAAACTTTCACTCTTTAGGTTTAACAGCTATGCTTTTATCGGTTTAGCAAATGCCATTAGGCAGTCTATAAAGCTTTTACTCTGGTTGAACGTGCTATTCGTGTCTTCTTTTTATAGATATTTCGATAGGTTAAGTTTCCAACTCGGCCTTAGAACCGCCTCATCCAGAGACGACATTACAAACCAATGCATCGAGGTTGTCATGTCACCCCCATATTGACAAGGCTCCTTTATTGTTTATCTGTTTGCGCTTAATTTCGACATCAACCAATCTAAATAAAAATTCTTCAAGATTCGAGTGTGTTGGGTCATAGAGAATATTTCATTTTGAAAAATCTGTATTTTTCCATTTCTTATACCAATATGTTTCAGGAAAATATTAAAAAATCTATTTGGACCATATTGAGACCATAAGTTTTTGCAATTGTTACAATTGGAAAAAAATTGTTTTTCGGATGTAAATTGCGTTTGTTTGTTTTTGACGTTGGTTTGAGGCCGAATAATAGTCATTTCCAATGGAAAAACATTTTGAACAATTTGATTGAAATTGAAATGGTGACATTTCAAAATATCCCAAAACTATTTGTACATACAATTTTTTTATGTATGTCTACTCTATACTAGCATACAGTTGTTTGAATAAGAAAGTCCACACCCAGTCTTGTAATTAGCACTTGAAATCGTAGTCCATAACTCTTGATTCTCTAAAACAAGCTCGTTGATCAAATGTCGAAAGCTGTCCAAACACGTTATGGTATCGCCCACAAATCCGCTACCGCTCGTGGGCGGCGAGGCCACTGTGCACACGACCTTAGAACGTGGGACGCCGTCAGGCTTTCTTTTTAACGGCTTATAGTAAGGATAGGTAGTGATATTAGGCAATACGTAAACTTACTTCATTCATTAAATAATTTTTTGCAAACAATTAGTACTTGCATTACACAGGTAATTACTGAGTACAAACATACACCATTGGGTTGTAGTAATTAATTCGTATTCTCTAATAACTAACAAAAACAAATACAGGCTTTGAGTTCTTAAAATAGATACAAAATTAACAGGAATTGAACAGTTTACTTATCCTTTCACATTATCTTACAGGAGAGTCCATGAAGTCTCTCACACTGTAGCAGCACTCATTTTTTAAGAGAGACTTTAATTTACAATGTCATTAATAAAATTTCACTTTTAACAAGCCACGTTATCATTATCATAATGTATCGATCGTTCAAAAGCACAATATTCTCACCATGACATTTTTTTCATAATTTTTAATACATTTATTTATGTAAAAACTGGTTATATAGAAGTTGACATCTTCAGAAAAGTTCGTGGTATTACATCTATTTGCCAAGTTTTATTAAAATCGGTTATCCGAGTTTGCCATCCTTTGAGGGAATATTTTCTTAAAATTTAAATGGGCCTGTCATGATGCAATGCCAAATGAAGCAATGAAGTTAGTCATTTGTCATTTTTCACTGTACTATCTATAGACCTGAGTAGCGGAATTCATCCAGTAAAATACATTACCCAAATTGATCCCACCGGGAATTGAAGCATAGTGCGAACCACTGGGCCTTCGAGGTCGTCAATATAAATATTACTGGGGCCAGACCGTTTACCTGTCCCCAATCATCAAGTTGAAAGTGAATCTGGCATTCAAATACATTTTAGAAACTCATTATTAAACGTACGTAATTGAAACTTAGATAATGGATTTGTAGAGGATAAATATTTGACGATTCACGGTGAATGGTTGTGTTGAATTTCAATCTTTAAATCATTTCTAAATAACCACCCCATTGCGTCTGCATGGTCCACTTCTGCATATCTGCGACCCTAAATGAGTCACCACACTTGTTAAATAATATATCAACGTATAACACTATTTTTTTGTTTCTGGGTTATCGATGTCATTTTCTAATTGATTCTAACATGCAAAAACTGCTTTTGTGGCCAGAACAAAGCGACAAGCGATTGAATGGAGGTGTTGCAAGCCACGACGCTTAGGTAAAACCGGCACTGTTTCTAGTATACCAAAGGAGGAATTCTCCGAAATGTATTAGATAGAATACAATCAAGCTATTTTTGTGCGATAATCAAGACGTAAAAGCTTCGACTTTACAAGAGAGGCGTTGCTAATTAATCGAATTACTTAGCACTCCACCGAGTCCAATACGGCCAACTGGCATTGGTCGCAACAAGGCGGCTGCTGTGAACCGATAAATTGTCATCACAATCTAGTGGGAACAGACAGTCGCTCAACGACAAAATAAACGTCCACGACACAGTCACGACAGATAGTTGTGATATGGGAATAGGCTAGACGCGACAGTCGTTACACTTTTACGTCGTCTTTTTCCTGAGTAAATGTCGTAACAATCATTGGGCAAATTTTTTTTGTGCTATCTGTCAGTTATGTTCATTAATTCGTGGAATATATTCGCTTTTGAAAGTTAAATAAGATCTTACTTATTCCCTTGCGATAAAAATATCTGATACGGGACTTAGTGGGGAGAGCGACAATATTGTTACGCTTCGTTGTACGAGCTACGAGTGTCAAGAAGATAAATTCGTAATGTCAATTTGTCAATTATGGCTACGTTCTCGTCTTTCGTTATAAAGTCGTTAGGAACTTTATCTTGTTAATATAAATATATCGTGACGGACATTGAGAGATTTTTACACACTATTATGCCTGTTTACCAACATGGTCTATATCGAATCTCAGGGGCCCACTCCAACCTGAAAAGGGTCCAAAACAATTACGGGTGCACAAGATATAAATGGGGTCCGCGAAAGTGGCAAGTCTTGGCCAACATTTTGACTTTCTATAAATGGAATATTCTACGTAAATATCTGTATAGTACTTAATTATTTTTGAGTTTTTTATTTCACAGTTAAACTTTAGTGAATAACACTCAAACAGATATTTGAAATTACCATTAATTTCAAATATCTTGTGAAAAATTTAACCGATTTAATTTTTAACCGACTTGAGAAGAAAAGAAGTGTTTTTCAATTCGACTTTACGACATACTTTTTTGTGTGGTATTACGCGCTTACTCCAATTTTTGCAAATTGATTGCGATGATTACTTTTTTGTTGCAAAGGGGTTACCTCAGCAGTGGTCTCATTGAAATTTGAAGAAAATATTCCACCTCTAAGGTTGGCCAATTAAGGGATGAATCTGGTTTATTGCATTTCTTCCACTTTCCATTTACCGATTTCTGTGAAACTTGGCAAATAGATGGAATTCCACATACATTTGAGGTCGAATTTTTTTTGTAATAGTTATAATTATTTGAATTTAGGTGGTCTCCCACAAGTGAAAAAACTACACGTGGTCAACGGGACAAAAAGTTTTGGAATATCTTGCACATTCTACGTTCCTCACATATCTCACTTATTTCCTCTTCACGCATCAGTCGTTTCAAACACGCTCGTTTATTTTTCTTACTTTCGACTTGACCTTTTTTAAGGACATCCTCAATCAAGTTGATATATATACGACAGGATTTCTTTCCCTTCATTTCCAACTATATTCGCTTTATAAATGTAGTTTTTTTAACATCCATCCCTTCCTTACCAAACCACAGACGCTTTCCATTCACTACACCATATTACACACTTCAACGGTCTCTTACAACATTTTTCAGATTTCTTTACGACAAAATTATTCTGGTTTTCCTCACCTTAGAGTGAAATACCTCGTATGTGATTTCAGGACATAAAAAATGGTGTAAAATATAGTAAACACAATAAATGCTTGAAGTTAATTAGTCCCCTTTTGCCCCTTTCAGATGCTATTTTACATTAATAATACGTTATCTACATTTGAGAGTCTATAAAGTTGAATCAATAATTTAAAAAAATATATAGTAAAATTTAAGTTATACGCTGAATACTTATACGGTGTGAAAACACGATTCCTTAGAATTATCACGATAGAAAAAAAACACAAACTTACTTCGAAATTTTACAACAAAATCGCTTTATTCAATAAATAAATAAAAAAAGAAATAAAAAGACATTTATTTATCCACAAAACACATAAACAAACATAACCGAACAAATAAAACAAAGGAACGGTTCCTTTGTTGTGGACAAAAAGGATGAAGACTCAGCATTCCTGATTTCCAGGCTTCACCTTAAAGCTATTCGCTTGCTGCATCAGACCAATAGGTATTTTACGATAGACATTTGTAAATGGCTTTTTAATTGGTTTGTAAAAAAATAAAAATCTGAAATAAAGCCAGTGTCAAAGTATGGCCAAAATTTCAATTCCAGCTGAGGTAGTATAGACTCTTAATCAAGAGGTTTATAAGTTTTGCATTATAAAAAATCAGTGAAGACAAACTATGAAAAAATGTTCAAAGTCAAATTATAAATAAATGTTTCATAAGTAAGCAAATTTAAGTAATTCTTATTTAATTAAGTAATCTTTATGTTGATTAAACTCATTCTCTCACTCTGCTCATTCGTAAGGCAGATTTCCCTGAGAAGAATGAGCAAGATACTCTGGGGGTTGCCTTTGCAAGGAAACATTTATTTTGTTACACAGCTTTCATTTACAATATTTTTTTCAAACATCATAATCAAGGCAACGGTTTTCATTTTAAGCGACGCGACGTTATGGACGTCCAGAGGTTGGTCTATATTACAAATAACTAACGTATATCATGCAATTTAAAGTTAAATAATCTCAGTACAGTGTATTAAAAACTTGACCTCAAAAGTTCGTTTGCGACCCTTAGAGGTGCAATATTTTCTTCAAATTTAAATGGAACCAATACTGAGGTACCCTCTTTCAAAAAAAAAAAAGAATCATCAAAATCGGTTCACAAATCGCCTAACATACATAAAAAAAGTACAGTCGAATTGGGAACCTTCTCCTTATTTTGAAGTCGGTTAAAAAAGGCGTGTGTTGTAGGGACGATAATTGAATAAAACCAGATACAGCCTAAATGTAAAAAGTAACACCTCCCGAGAAGGCGTAATTAATTGGAAGGAGATAACGTTGATAAACTGCACTGTAAAAAACCCAGGATCGTTAAAATGTGAAAGTCGACTGTTTATTGGTGTTTGACGGATTCTTTATTTAAAATTTTAGATTTCTTTTTTATTGCTATTTATACACTATGATTCGTTTTCAGACTTAATTCAATCTCAAGCAAAACTGCACCTTCAATTGTCTCATAATAGTTACCAAACAACCGCACCTATTACCTGGTCTCCAACTAGGGAATTCCCTATCCTAAGGGTCGTATTCTAGAACTCTAGGCAATGCTCAAGTCAGGATTTGAGTATGGTTTAAAGCACTCGAAATCATACTCAGATCCTGACTTGAGCATTGAGTAGAGTTCTAGAATACGACCCTATGAATATCAGACTTACAACCCGGGACCTACACGTTTAGCATCCACGGTGTAAACCGTTGGGCTACCAATGTCGTCAAAATTAGTCTAAAATAGTCCCATTGCTTTGCATGGGTCTTCTCTCACAATGAGATGGCTTTGGTCTGTAGTTCCCACGCGGGCCTAATACAGACTAGGAACTACACATACATTATTAAAATGTGTGCAGATTTCCTCACTTACCTCAGCTGAAATTCAAATTTTTCCCGTACTGAATCGGTTTAAGCCATTTGAAAAAAGTATATCGTATACTATACGTTTTCTATTTAGTTCAAGCGATATAAAAAAAATCATTGGTATATGTAAAATACAGCGGTTTTCTCGTAAAGTTTCGAGGTAAGTTAATGTTTTTTTTTCTATCGTGAAAATTTTTAGGATTCGTGCTTTCACACCGTATTCTAATCAGTGTATATTCTCAATTTTACTATGTATTTTTTCCAAAGTTATTGATACAACATTTTCACTGTTGTTCCGCACAATCAAAACCATGTGAGTTTGTAGCAACTCTTAACAGGCACAGTGTTTTGTTTGCCACTCAAACATAATACGGTGTCGGTTGAATGGATTTCAATGAAATGAACTAAAAGTATACATATAGTTTGTGAATGTATGTGAAACTACTTTGGTCGTAAATACAACTCTATTGCTTCGAAATAGTGTGTATGATTTATTGTTTGCACACCTACAGGTCGCCCACGCGCGGGTTGTAATTGTTGTACCTCAAATATGTTTAAGCTACTTGATGCAAACGGTTACGGAATTTTGTAATTGCTTAAGAAATTATTTCAATCTTATATTTGGTTTTGTTGGTACCGTTTCTTACATAGGTGCTTACATACCGGTTCGATTCTCAGATAAATAACTTTTTCACCTTATTTGTTATGTAATTACATTCACATGGGACTTGTCAAGTCATGTCTCAGAGTGACAGGCGCAGCGATAATGTCCCTCAGATCTTTGCGATTTAAAGCTCTGGGTGGCTCTGCAACTGCTATGGATAGGCGTGTCGCTTAACACCAGTCGCGTGACTGGTTCGTCCTGTCACTTGGTATAAAAAAAAAAGATCCACACCTATTGCCCGGTCTCAAACTAGAAATTTCCCTATAACTTCCAGAGTAACTGAATTCACACCTAGACCAGAACTTTTGGTGCTCATCATCATCCATAGGTCTTGGGAGGATAAACAGTAATTGGAATTTGTGAAATCTACGTTTTCATCGAAAACTGAAATATTGTAAAAATGGTTGTCATTGCCTCTAAAGCTTGAAAAATCAATAGGAAAATTGTCGAATTCCCACATTGAATAGGAACCACTTATCATATTGAAAACATTAACACAAACGAAAATGCTTGTTAATACTTTCGACTCTCGTAGTACCTTTTGGTATTGCAAATTGCAACGCTATATTACTATTTTTAAGACTCAATTTCCAATGTTGATTTTTGGCAATTTGTAGGGGGCGTCCTTTGGCCCTCTGAACTGCAGAGGTGTCACAAGCAATCGCTGAACGTTAACACACAAACGATTTTGTCCGTGACTATGCATTATTCGCCCCACTGTGCAGCCGGTGGGTGGTTTTGATGAATAGATTTTTCGTAATTGCCACGCTGATGGTTTCAATCGATCCGATAATTAGGTTGAAATTGTATTTTGTTTACATTGTATATTTGGCCGTTATAGAATTGATAAAACTTGATGCATTGAATGGACGTTTCCATTACGATAACTTTACGAGTAAACGTACGTGTTTATTATTAATTTAGGTCGTAAACATTGGTGGTTTTTGAGAGGAGTTTCTGCCCATCAATTCTATCAATACTTCTGAGGAAACTGATCCGGCTGCTCCATATATTTGGGTTTAGTAGCTTAAATATTTCGTGTGAAAATACAGATTGTGATGTTACATGGTTTTCTCCCAAGTTGTTCATATTTATGAGGTCACCCCGTGTACTTGTTTAGCAGTGAAACATTTTCTAAATATTCAACATAAACATCATTGGGCGTTCTTTTACATTGAATATAGTGTTCGTCGTACCTCTGTCTATCGCCTTATTATCATAATCACGATCAAATGTCATACGTTAAAATTATCATTCTTATCAATTTCAATTACCATATATCAGTTAATGTAGAATAATCTCTGCATTTGTTTTTTTTTGGTCCTTCGAGCCGGATGTTTTCCTATTGTTTCACTGATTTTGAATCAGGAACCAGGTCGGAATTGATATTTATGCGACCCTTGAATATTTTTAATAATTAACCATGACCCGCGAAAAGTCCCGAAACTTTGGTTTGTTTGAAAAAAAAAAGAAAACAAATATACTCCATTTAAATTATTAATAAAAAAAAAGTAACTTTTGACGACAGATTGAGATGATAGTCATCAACCAGTTATGTTTAATATTAATTTAAAGCACCTTATTTTAAGCGATTTAGATGCGAAAAAATTATTGTCAAGTATAGAATAACGCAGAAATGTTATCAAACATGATTCACTAAGTAAGTAAACCTTACTTGCAATTTACGAAGTCTAATAATATTACTATACCTACACTTACGTGTTAGGGTAGACGTCGACTTAAGATTGAACGCCATTTATCAGCACACATCAGCACTTCGTCCATAACGACACTTCTGCGTCACGTGGGAAGCATCCCTAAGTACTACTAGAGAACAATACAAGTCAATCCGGGTATCTGGATGCCTGGATTTACTCAAGTTCTTTTCCCCTTACTATTGAAAGTCTAAAAATAGTCTAACCTAAGACTCAATGCCGACGTAACGCATCTCGGATGACAACTTTCACTGGTGTCGCCCACTTTATTGCGTCATAATGACGCCTCGTTCAACGTTTTGTCTCCACTTGTCTTGTATTTTTATTTCGTTTTCTCCGCTCCACATCAACGACCGCACACGTTGGTGGGGAACTTTGTTTTGTTTTTAACAAAGTTGCTACTGTAGGTGTACCAGAGTCTGATGGTGCTTGGACAAATTTAAATTTGTAGCGGGCAACACATACTTTATATCTGAGACTATCAGCGCAAATGTTTAAATGACTCTAAAGGGAATAATTGTTTTACATTCCGATGCCCTTTTCGTATATAAAAAAAAATATTAATCAAATATTTTTTTAATTCAATATTTAAGAATCTATACAACCTGAAATGGCTTTGGTTGATTGCACATAATAGTCAAGTGTTGAATTAATCTTTTTGGAAAAAATATATAGTAAAATTGAGGATGTACATTGATTACTATGCGGTGTGAACTTAACATTGATTTTGAATGCCTAATTAAGAGCCTCATTCTCTTTAAAACGCTAAATTAGTATTTGGCGCTAAGGTTCTTTACCTCTCACCTACAGACATATTGAATTGACCAGAATAACTGCGTAGAATAAGTACTTCGAATAGTCAACTACTACTTACTTGAAAAATGATTGGCTTTTCATACAAACTTTCATTGCCTGTTTCACCCCTTCAAGATTTATTTTTGTGACAAAAAGTTGCCTATATCCTTTTCTCAGGTCCCGTCTACCTCTGTGCCGAAAATCATCAAATTTGGTTCAGCTGTTTAAGCGTGATAACGTAACAGAGTTACTTTCGCATTTCTGATATTAGTTTGGATTGATGAATCAAAACAATGTGTCAATTAATGATTAATATTAATTATTCATGATAATATAATATTTAGCCTTTAAACACGCCAATGCAGGACACAAAAAATAAATAAATTATGTAAAATATTATAAATTAATTATATAATATTTCAACTGAAAAAATCGTTACTGTGCATTCAATTCACACAATTCATTTTTTTTATTGACAACATTGTTAGTTTTTTTTTTCATTAATTACCATGACATTCTATTACCTATACGCGGGGCATGTTTTTTTTCCAATTATTGCGTGTACATAAATGGACAATGGCGACTTGAATGCCGATATATCAGCCCTTGATATTAAGCATTCGGCGTCTGTAAAAATGGCCGACTGTTTGCGGAGTCCTGGAGGCGGTGAGCGACGTCAATAAATCTGTAATTCTAAATAACACCGAATATCTAGTAGATTGATTCCGTAGTGTATCTCTACGAAACCTTCTTATATAATCTCATGCATTTACTACAATGAAATATCGCTTGCCTAGCGTTATAACTTCACGCCTGAACGTTTCTAACTAATGGTATCAATTATCATATTAACAATCAGCTGTTCGGCCCACTGGGAAAGCGGCAGGAAGCAACAAACAACTCATATCCCCCCATTAACTAGTGTACGATCCGCACAGTGGGCCCGTAACTCATTGAAAGAAACAAAACCACATTACTGTGGTGGCTTTTGTGCAGACTTGTTCCCTGAACGTTATAATTTGGGCCTTTTCATGGTACGAGTGAATAAGCACTATATTTTGTTGTGTATGCTCCATTGTCGACCTTATCGTTATTTAAAATTAATAAACGACGACACAGGATTTTCGTTCGGACAATTTCGTTCTGTCAATGACAAATTTTGAAGATTAGCGCACGTCAGTCTATGGCCAACTTTAACGAGTAGATAAAAGTATCATTAAGAGAAGCCCATCAAGTCGAGTGCGGTAGACATCTCAGTCACGATCTGTGAGTCACCGTGGACTTGATTTCTACTCGGCCCCTTCTGCCCTGACCGACCAATCAAATTTACAGCTCTTAGTGACCATTGGACCGAAAATGGTGGTTAAGATTTTTGGTTGAAAAGTGCAGGCAAAATTGTTTAGGTACTTTAATGCGAATTTGCTGCTTACATTAGTATTTATTTTTATGCTGAGTAGTATGAAGTTGTGTGATTTTTATTGCATTCTTTTTCTAGGCTAGTCTACTAGATTTGAGGACCATTGGGATCAAAATAATTTTGTTTTTTTTAATAAGTTACATTTATAAAAATGCTCATTAGAATAATAGTAACTACTCACAATTGACATTCAAAACCGGTTTGTGAAATTTGAATAAAGCGTTACCAAACATCAAGCCTCCATTGACGTAAAAATAAAATAAAAATAGCTTTTCTCTTTTCGCAAAAGAGGCTGCGCCCGCGATGCGTGACTCACGATCGAGTTGTCTTTGTGCGTCTCTCTCTCTCGCTAATAGCTTTCGGTATATCCGTTTCACTCTACGACCTCGCTATGGAGATATGAATTTCGACTATTAGAAGAAACTTTTTAATATTCAACGTGAGGCTGTATTTTTGGCATATTGTGGAGTTGGCTCTGGCCGAACAATAATTTATTACATGACGTAAAATCTAGCATTTTTTTAAATTTCAAATTCGGTAT
>NW_020653993.1:9043800-9062816 GCF_003589595.1 Hyposmocoma kahamanoa
TCATAAAAAAGTCTAACCGACACCGGAGAAGTCTGGTAGAGGCACATATACCAGCTGCTGTATGTCTTACACCAATACAAATGTCATTGTGTTAACAGTGTCTTATCAAGTTTAGTATTGGTTTAAAGCGTACTTAAGTTTAGTGCAAGTGGATCTTAGTGTGTGAATATGAAATTAAGTAGTATCAAGGATATCTATGAGTAAGTCAAATACATTGCTTAGGAAATCTTGCTTAATGGTACAGAAGATAGACGGTATGAGTTGTATTACATTTTTATTTTTTATATGTACTTAAGTAACGAGACGAACAAGTCGTGCGCCTGAAGTTAAGCTACATGCCTGTCCATAATAGTTGCAGTGCCACTCAGAGCTTTAAATCGCAAAGATCCGAGGGGCACCGCCACTGCGCCCGTCACCCTGAGAGATAAATTGAGAAATCCCGTGTGCGTGTAATTTCACCAGTACCCTTACCCTTCAAAACCGGAACACAGTAATGCTGACATTACTGCTTGTTAGAAATAGGTAAGTGGCAGTACTTCTCTGGATGAACTCTTTCACAAACAGCTCTACTGTTACTATGTATTCATTGAATATTATACAAACATTTTTGCTTATTAAAACCTAAACATTGTTCGTAATTAATTTAAATACAATGCTATTTGTAAAACTCCATCACTTCTTGCGCAACGCGATCCAAATTTCACCGATTGTGAATGGCACAATTCACTTAATTGTCAATCAACTGGTTTATTATTTCTAAGGTAACAGTTGCGACTGTACCGTCATTATCGAATAATCTTTATTTCATACGTAAGCAAATTACACTTGAAATCGTAATATTGATTAAACTCTACTGGTCATCTCTAAGGCAGATTCTCCTAAGAACAATGAATAACGAAATCTTTATAAATAAAAATTAGTCCACATTTATCATTTACAATATTTATTTCAAACTTGAAAGAAGATGTAACCTAAAATATAAAGCATGTTTCAGTATAGTTTTAAACCTCGTAAATGGCAGATTTTGAATATCACCCTAAATTTTATTGTAGTAGCGTTATACATTGCCACTTAAATGAATTTGTGGCTTTGTCAAGAACAGCCAGTTAATTTTCATAAATGTACTGTGACGTATCATTATATTCTATTGACGCCCATCTGTTAATTTAAATTGTCCAAAAGAAATTTATTTCTCGTTCATCACCCGGGCTAAATAAAAACGCAGTAAAGTTTTGAACGGAAAAGAAGTTTGCGCAAAAACTCGTTTTTGTTAACGCTCGGCCGTTTCTTTTTTTTCAAAATGGCGGAGTTGAAAACTTTTTTAAACCGCCACACACACCTGGTATTGTTAGTGGTCGGCAGTATACATTTAGATAGATAAAACCTTTATTCAGCGCAAATACACGAATTCACATTATACAACATAAAAGTACATGAAAACATTAATGCGTACAATTTCATGAATCACATATTATAGAGATGAACAAAATAATAAATCTGTACGTTAATGTGTATTGAGATTGTATACTATGGAACAGTGTTGGACTGTAATGCGGCCAGTATCCCTTCTAAAGTTCTTACTTACAATCCTTTGTATGGCCTTCAAAAAGCCTCGTCGGATATCGACACACAAAATAACATATATATGTTAACGTACACACATAATGATAATAGTTTAAATTTAATAGTGACATCCTTGTGAAAGAGTTCGTCTAGGGAAATACTGCCACTTCACCTATTTCTGTCGCCAAGCAGTAATGTGGCAGTGCCCTGCAGGTCGTTGTGATTTAAAGCTTTGTGTTTCATTGCAACTGTTATGGACAGGCGTGTCGTTTACCGCCACCTTAGGTGCACCACTTGTTCGTCCCGTCACATCAAGTCATAAAAAATGCGTTTATCGTAATTGTTCTTAGATTTTTCTGGCCCCCTGTTGAAACAGTTGCCCACCCCTGTTTTATAGACTATATATTTTTTTAATTTGATATTTAAAAAAAAGGTTTTTTGGACTGCTGTTCGTTTAGTGAAACGGACTGCCCGAAATGAACAGCCTAACTGGCTGGACTGTCTAGTGTGCTGCCATCGTAGTAGCTAAGCGTAGGTTGGATTTTGCATTAGTCTTTGGATTAAAAACTCATTTGTTAATGATTCGTGTTGAAATTATGACATTTCTTTATGGTTATTGCAGTGCAGACGCCGACGCACAATGGTTTACACATACGCCTATTTATCACTGTATCAAATTTCAACTATTACTATTTATTATCTATATACAATTCTCGCCTCTCTTGGCCTAATCGATACATTTGGAAATTTTAATATAAGAGGCGGTATTCCCAGGCTGTGCACAGTCGGCGGAGGTCAAGGACTTAAGTTCAAAAACCGGCGAATGATACGTATTAATTATTTTGGTTATCTATTTTAGCTCGTCCCTCCCGTGGCCTAAAAGTTATTGTTATTAGTGTGACTTAATCATAGGCTAATCAACAGAAAGACCTATAGGATTTTATGAGCTCCGATCGTCTTTACCTTCTCTGTCTAGGGCACATGTTTCCCTGGTACTAAGTTTCTTGTGTCCTTTACAGGCAACAATAGTTAGCAGTAAAGCTTTTACAGGGAGAAAGAGTTCGTCCAGGGTAGTACAGTCACGTTACCTATTTCTGCCGCTCAGCAGTAATGTGAGCATTACTTGTTTCGGTTTTGAAGGGTGCTGGTTATATTACAGGCACTTAAAATTTTCAACTTAAGTATGTCACGGTGGGAATGCCTCTCATATCCTTGCGATTTAAAATTCGGAGCGGCACTGTAGCTGTTATGGACAGGTGTGTCGCTAACTTAACATGTCGGTATGACCAGGTATCATAATTGGTATGGTAAATAAAATTGTGCTTATGAAAAAAGCACTGTCTAGGCAGAATCTAGTCTCTATTCTTACTTAGCCTAGGTTGGACTTATGCTTATTCAAGCT
The DNA here is from genome assembly GCF_003589595.1 of Hyposmocoma kahamanoa. Lineage (NCBI taxonomy): Eukaryota > Metazoa > Arthropoda > Insecta > Lepidoptera > Cosmopterigidae > Hyposmocoma > Hyposmocoma kahamanoa. The sequence goes on from NW_020653993.1 coordinate 9,046,766, forward strand.
ATAAAACCGTTAGAAGGCCCAATGTCAGAGCCTCGATACAGTGTTTATGCGGTAGGCGTCCAAGGCTTTCGAGTATTAGTAGTATTGTTTAGCAGGCATTTTGTTTTGGAGCAGTGTCGCCGTATTGATAGAATCTTTATCCTGTGAAATGTGTCTTCACCCTAGAGTATTTTAAAAGAGAGAGGTAGAAGAAAATAACGTTTTTACACTAGCGTCATAGTATTTATTGAAATGTAATTTGTGTTAAGAAGAATAGCAATTTTTTTATTTAAGATAGTGACACAAAATTAATACGAGGAATATATATCGTATCGATGACATATACTGTAAGGATCAATTTATTTTGCGGCGTAGGGAAATGGAAGCGAATTTTCGTAAAGAATATATAATATAATATAGCACAATGAACTTTATAGTCAATTGTGTGGATGACAAAAATCCATGGTAGTGACTCGTTTAACTCTTTCTTCTTGTTCGGATGTATGTTTATTATTTAAAATAAATATTGTAAATGATAAATGTATACAAATGTTTATTTAGAAGGAGCAATTCTCTAGAGAATCGTGCTCATTCTTCTCAGGGAAGTCTGCTTTACGTATGAGCAGTAGAGTTTAATCAATATGACGATTTAAAGTGTAATTTGCTCATCTATGAAACAAAAAATAAAATATGAAATAAAAATAGGAAATGAAACTATTTTTTCGGATCTAAATCGTTTGTTTTATCAAAGAAACAAAAAAATTGAATTTAGTAAAAAAAAAAATTTGTAAAACACATGTAGCGCAAATTGGAATGTTTCTTTTATATATATTTTTAATTTAATTAATATCTTTTGTAACAATAGTGGAAAATGGTGTGGTTTTTTGTATTAATATTAAACATAACTGTTAGTTTAACATATCTTAGTCGGCCGTGACCATGGAACCTGTAAAGGTCCCGAAATGTTTGTTTGTTTGAAAAAAACAAATATACGCGATTCAGATGAAAATATTTTCATTACCTATATGTAACAATCGCGAAAACCTAATAACTCGATATGAAATAAAAATTTAGCGCTATGTATTTTATATAACCATAGGGTGGGTATCTGGAACAATACGTTTATCATACAAAACGTCATACTTGCCTGGGCAATGTAATTATATTTAGCACATTTGTAGACATTGGGTGTTTAGCGGTTTTCTCATTATAGTTTGCTGGTTATTAGGAAGACTCTTGATATTACGCGGCAATGTGACCGACGATAGCAAACACGGTATTGTGGTTCCGGAGCGTTTAAAATACAACAGTATGATATTGCAAACTCGAGCACCGTAGCGGAAGAGTGCGGTCGTCTAAACAATTACTACTTTTGGAATCGCATCTGCGACTACCACCTTTACGTGTTAAGAAATAATGTCCAAAGCGATAGCATGCATAACTTTGTAGCTAGGGTTACCACAAACCAAGAATCATTTACCGTCAATCCAAAGTAAAGTCTTCAATATTTACGTAGAATCAGGATTAAATTGACAGTATATATAACTTTGTAGATAAAGTTACAGACAGTTATTTCTAGTGCTTGTTATACGAGAGGGGTACACAGGTTGTTCAATGCATCTGTTCTATTGTTTGTGCGGTCTATTTACTTGAAACTACGCTTTAGACTCGCTATCAAACAATGTACACTCGGCTATGTTTTTCACTGTGTACGTGCATTTGCCAGCAATCTAAACCCATACACCCATACACTCTCATACAATTCACATGAAATTTATTACCTTACCCTTACCTATTATATTATGATTGTTTTGAATTAACCCGAAACTCGACAATGCGGTATTCTTGTTATTAAAACAAAACCTTTTAGAAATATGCGACCTGGCGTATGTTTAATTCCATTTATCCCTAGCCTTAGCTTCTACTATCAAGTTTTCCGCTTACGTTTAATCGATCATAAAAAGTATAAACCATTTAATAAAGCTGTCGTGACCAAATAAAGCGCATTACCATATTTGATTCAAACACCGGTTTCGATGTAACAGACCGTATTTTCTTATATGTCAATTTGTCGAATGACGTATTGTAATATCAAAAATATCGTTTTAATGCCGATTCGTCATAGCAATACTAGTTGTAAGTGCGTCGAATTCAATTTAAGTCATAATTTAAAAACCTTTTATCTACACACATAATATGGTAAACTCTCTATAATATGTTCAAAAACTGCAAATTACCAGCATAAAGGTAAACTGGTTTGTTAGAACAAATTTATTATCTGTGAAAATGTTATTACTGCTTCATAATAACTTCGAATTCGATGTTATTATTACATTCAAATTTCGAACATCTCTGATAAATAAAACAATTTGATTTGACCTCAATTCTAATATCAGTCGAGATGAAGTTTTATTCGAAATGAAATCTCGATAGCAAACAATTTTGACAATTTCACACGTTACTTGATATCGAACGGTATGATACCTGGGGCCGATTCTAGTTTGTCTATGAATTAAAAATAAAAACTACGGTTGTGTGACATGCGTGATAAAAGTTTTTATTTGCCGCCATTTCGTCGGTCGTAACGTGCGGTTCCTGAACACATCAGAGAGAACTTATAATACGTATGTAGATAAAGCAGTGTATGTAAGTGTACATAATTAGGTATTAAAACAAAAACCCACACTCGTATTTTAATGCCTTTCACTATGTAACAGTCACATAATCTACTATTTTAAATTCGTGATATAAATACATGTCATCTACATTCTTAAGCTAATTTGACAAATCTAAACGCATTCTTTCTCTATATGAAATTGGGAGAAAAAGCGCAAGCCTCCACTTTCTCTCATCCGTCTGCATCAATGTACTCATTCTTAATTACGTCAACGAAAGCTATATGAATTCGTCAATTATTACTATTTGCAATAACTATAACATTTAAATAAATTAAATTATTGATTTGACTTGACTATAATCAAAGAACAAAGTGGCAACACTAATGGATATAGGTGTATGAAAAAAAAGAAAAGGTTGACAGATTAGCTGGGGAAAGAGCGGGGGAAAGGCTTTTTTATAGTTACTTTTGTTTTAACGAATATACATCCGATTACAGTTAGTATGAACCTATCGTTTTGTCTTAAAAAGTGTATGTGATTCTAATAATTAGATTATTAGAACTGCTTTGAAAGTAGCAGTAGAGCTCCTTGTGAAAGAGTTCATCCTGGCAATTACTACCTTACGTCTTTCTGCCACCAAGCAGTAATGCTCGCATTACTGCGTTCCGGTTTTGAAGGGTAAGGGTGCTGGTGAAATTACAAGCACATGGGACTTTTCAACTTATGTCTCAGGGTGATGGGCGCAGAGGCAGTGCACCTAAGATCTTTGCGATTTAAAGCTCTGAGTGGTATTGCTGTTATGGATAGGTGTGTAGCTTACCATCACACGCACGACTTGCTCGTGCCGTCGCTTGAAAAATATATTTTACTTAAAGTTAATACTAAAAATGTCTTGCATATAGTAAAAGTGTATATACATAAAGGTCTCTTTGTCTTTTTCCGATAAATGAAAGGCGTGATAGACGTCAAATATGCCCAAGTCAACGCTATTGTCTAATATCGTTTCTGTCAGCTTATCTGCAAATCCTATAAGTGAAAATGCTATAATTAACCGTCCAACCGAAAATAACCCGAAATCACTCAAGTGCCGTTTATTTTCGTCGGCATCGTTTATTTCGGTCGAATTACCGCCGCTGAATCAACAACGTCGCGTGACACATTCGGATAATGCGTTTCTCATGAAAGGTTTTTATCTTTGGCTCTATTTTTGTATAGAAATCTTTATTGACGATCTTAATATCCAGTAGAACGCGACCATAATACCGACTGTACGTCTCATTAACACGCATGTAGTCTATTTCAAAACAAACCTCACAAAAATACGAATATATATTACTCAATAGTCTTACCAACACTCTCTAGTCGATAATGAATCATAGTACCATATGTGTTTATGTACCCAAAAGCGAATGCGCGTATGAGCGAGCCATATACCTCCATCGTAACCTAGAAATGGTTATGACGACTGTAGTGTACTCCGTAAATGTAAGTCATACAAGGTAAACAACCCATATCCGTTTTTGGACTTTACGATGGTGTGCTGTAGGTTTTGGGATATTTCGGAATACCTTCTTCGGGGAATAGTTCAGGGTTGCCTTCGTGCTTCCAGCTTTTGCGCAGTTAATAATTAATTGCAGTAGAATTCCTTGTTCGAGAGTTCGTACAGGGATGTACTACCCCTTACCTATTTCAGTTATTTAAGCAAATTACAGATATGTACATGTGACTGCCTCTGGGTGATGGGCACAGTGGCAGTGTCCCTTAAGATCTTTGCGATTTAAAGCTCTGAGTGGCACTGCAACTGTTATGGATAGGCGTGTAGCTTACCATCACATGCACGACTTGTTCGTGCCGTCACTTGGTATTATAAGAAAAATATATTTTACTTAAAGTTACTTCTAAATTTCGTTGTTAGCGACTTCAGTAGAATGTAGAATATTTTATACGTGTTTATACAGCACATTGATTTTGGAAAAAACTAACAACTTTAGAAAACTAATTCGCATTTGACCAAGATGGTGAACTCTCGTTAAAGTAGACTCGTTCCCATCTGTTCCACTGTAGACGTCTTGTCAAGCGTTATTTAGATAACTCCACTTTCTACATTTCTTCGTTATATTACTAATCCTTCTTAAAGTCATGCCGAAGCCGACATTATCCAAATTAGTTCCGTGTCTTATTTATTACAGATAAAATCTATTTTACATCGTGCTAACGTCGAAGAGATATGAAATCGCAATAAAATGTCACATTGTCATTGTCACGTTTTTAGCATAAACGATAACACATTCTTCTAACGTTAAGTTTTAAAACTATTTGCGCTGATTATATGGGTTATTTTTAATTCTTCCAAAACCGTTTAATATGGAATTCTTATTATGAAACATAGTACTTTTATTCGTTGAAATTTGGGAACTCCTGTAAGTCAACTACACCAACACTAAATCAGATTATTTTTATGAAATTTCGTTTGTTTTACAAAAATCATCGTCATCGTCGACACCCTCAGTTCTCTCTAAATCTAAAACACACGAAGGCACTAAAGTAGTAAGGTAAGTAAAGTAAAATGATGCCTTCATTCTACGCGCCTCTAGCCTGGATAGAATCCCTAATTAGGATTAATGGTTTTGACGTGTTCAGTAACTCGGAATTGAAATTTCTGACTGTTGCTGGTTACTTTTGGACACGGTCACCACAGACGTTGGTCAACTCAACCATTATTGACTGTTAAACTACATGGTTTAATTATTAGTAGTATTATTCTGTAATAGTATTGTAAGTTGTACCATGGGGCATCAATTCATAGAAATTAACTTTAGTACATGTTTAAAACTGTAGATACGAACTGTAGGTATGTCGTACTAAATAACAAGTGTAAAATTAAAGAAAATTCAAAGATATTTAAACATTTTGTAAAAGTTCAATTGAAATTTACAATTATGATAATTTGTGAAAACAATAAACTGTCGCTGAAAAAATTCCAAATCTAATGTTTCTCAATGATATTATACTTTTTGGTTTGTTAGTTCGTAATAAATAATATAGATGGCATTTCTTTGAATTTATTCTCCAAACTAAGTTTAGCACTGATTTTTACTTTAAGAGCGGTTACACACGGCGACTTTGCATCGCTACATTTGCGATTTATATGCGATATCTATGCAATCGCTTATAAATCTCAATTGTACCGATGCAATCGCGCGTTAGCATCGCTGCTTAAAGTCGCGCGTGTGAGTAAAGATAGACGATTAGCGACTGCATCGCTACTGCATCGAAATTGCAACGCGTTTGCATCGCTGCTATGAATCACCGTGTATAACAGATCTTATTGTTACATAATCAACGCCTGAACAAGAGAAATGATCTTGACAAAAATATAATAGCTGAGCATTTGTTCTGTAAAATATATATTTGCTATTAAATTCCTTTGAGCACCCTTTTCAAATTCTTATTACGGTATGTCGAATTTACAAAATTGTTTCTAACTTAAATCTTGACATAACCTGTCATCCTCTTGAATACTATCCAAGTGTCCATGATTGATGAAGTGAAAAAAAATCAGCTGAAATTGACTTAGTTTCAGTTTGTTTTGCTCCATTTTCCGATCTCATTAATTATGGTGCTGCCATCCAATCTGACGCCTAATCACTTTTGTGTTCTTAAAGCTTTAACACTTAATACTTTATAGTAATTAAATCTGTTTAAATATTCTTCAGATATAATTGAAAAAATAAGTATTTTAGATTGGAGGTTACTGTATTGTCAACACTGTATCATTAGCACTAGAGATATATTAGTAGCAGTAGAGCTCCTTGTGAAAGAGTTCGTCCAGGGAAGTACTGCATCTTTACCTATATCTGCCACGAGCATTACTGCGTTTCGGTTTTGAAGGTTAAGAGCGGTTACACACGGCGTTTTCAAGCAGCGATGACTGCATCGATACAAACGCACGTTGCATTGCTACATTTGTGATTTATAAGCGATTGCATCGATGCAATCGCCTGAGGGTGCTGATTAAACTATAGGCACATGGGACTTGTCAGATTATGTCTCCACGGTCTTTGTGATTTAAAAATCTGACCGACAGGCATGTCGCTTACCACCAAGCGAACGACATGTTTATACTATCTTTCACAGAATTCTTCCATCTTTGGTCTTAACTCGTTATACCGTAATATTGGTAAGACAAACGATGTTACATACAAAATTAAACTCGATTAGCGTCAAGGGACCTTGGATCGGTCACAACAGATGGTGAATGTGTATTAGTCACTTGTTTAACCTTTACTCATACAAATAACTATTATAGCTTGGTTAAGTTTATGTTTAACTTTTAAGTTGAATTTAGTTCTGTTCATTGTTGATTACTGTTATTTCTGCTTCCGTTGTTCTCAAAGATAAAAGAGGTAGTAAATTTAGCGAAAGTTACTAATCGCAATAAGGATGTTGGTGAAATTACAGTCACGTGGGGTTGTGGCAGTACCCCTCAGATGTTTGCGATTTAAAGCTCTGCACTTGGTATCATTAAAAAAACCTGGTATCCTTCGCCGTAATCGAGAGCTATTGCTATTTAACATTCATTAATCAACATAACATAGTTTGATTTCTGTTACTTATAAACATTTTTAACGTAAAATATAATAGAATGTTAAAGGAAAATTATTCTAATTCGCTGCATGTGTTGATGCATTTGTTCGTAGGATCTTTAAAAAACAAAAACCTAAAAGTTGTCATTTTGCAGATGTGGCGTTATTACACCAAAAGTGCGATATCCATATAATACGACTTGAAAATTTATTACTACAATGCGTAATTCGACTCATCCGTAGAACAAAGACCTATGCGCAAGATGCTGCTTATTCTCGGGACATTGTACATTTCGTTTGCTGTTCTTGACTGCGGATATCCATCGACTGTTGTTCGAGCTTATATTTCCGAAATGAAATAATAAATACATAAAAATCTGAAAACACCTTTATTTGAATAACGAGATTATGTTTTAACCTCCTTTCGCTGTATAATCACACCGTATTTTGTTCTTCGGATGAGTCGATGAATTAAACACTGATCGAAATGGGAGTCAGTTGGACTAGTCAAATATAGTCGAAAGACTGTAAGGAAAAACGTTCTAATAAATTTTCCCTATAACATCGTATCAATAACCAAACAAAGCTTATCATCTGTACACAATCGCCAAGATACAAGTACGTGAACAATATCTTATCGTGGTGGAAGACATGTTCTATGTATGATGCCATTTTTGTGTCGCTTTCTGTCCGTCCATTTACACAGGTGCGGTGGTGGGTAAAAGGTGATCCGTTTTTGGATAAACATCGTTGACTGTCGATTCAAAACTAAGAGATGTTCGTCGACACTTTTTTAAAATATTTTTAGTGATCGGAATGCGGATGGATGCTTTTATACCTAAAAGTGAATTTTTTACATGCATTGCCGTCGAATTATGGAAACGGCTTCTTAGACCTTATAAAAACGCTACAACAGCGCCATCTAATATTTCTGATGTATTTTATTTGGTGCAATAAAAAAAAAATATATATATATATATATATATATTGTGGCGCTCCACCGGTGGCACTACTAATTTTGATACAGTATTTAGAATTAAGAGTCTATACAACCTCAAATGACTGGTTGATTTCGCGTAACAGTCAAAGGGTTAAAATTGAGGATATAAACTGATTACTATACGGTGTAAAACCTCGAAATTTTACAAGAAAACCGCTGTATTACATAATACCAATGTTTTTTAGAACACGTATACTATACGATATACATTTTTCAAATGGCTTTAATTTCTTTTGTAAAAGAAATAAATTCTGAAATAAGGCCGGTGTCTCCGTCGCTCTACCGAAGCAAAATGAACCATGTTAGTACGGGAAAAATTTGAATTCAAGCAGAGTGAATTGTGAATTCAAGCCACAGTCGTGCCACATTTAAATTTGATACATAGTCATTATTTTCAATGCTTTATAATTTTATTGCGGAGTATAATAGACCAATTCAAAAATAAAGTGATTTATGAAAAAACGCATCTAATTTTGTGGCTTACGGTAGATTACGTAGTAATAACTAAATATGATTAAATGTTACATAAGATTCTACATCTTCTGACTCACATTTAATAATTTCCCAAATCCCGATGTCGTGACATTTTTTGATACAAAAAGTCATTTCCAAACGAATAGGTTAAGCATCCGATTATCCGATGACTACTTAAAAGAAACCGGCTACTATTTCGGAAACGCCATGGCGATCTCATATATCTTTTGAATCTATATTATAACTTAATTAAAAGATAATTTATTCGAGATATGATAAATTTAGTAATGAAAAGAACTGAAGGGGCATTATCATAATTTTCTGAAGCGGATGAAAGTAGAGTTATAACCTATTTTGTAGTTTGAAAATATTAGAAAAACAGTCAACGATTTTTTCATCAGAAAACGGAACACCCCTTGTCGTTTCAGGTGCGGCTTTGTGTGCAGCTGTGTTGGGTACAGGTGTTCAAAGGTGTTCCCACTAACACCTGTTGTCTCTTTCTATTGCAGATACCGAAGATAACGCGATGCGACGCTTGTCTCGCTCGCACCTCTTGCAACGGATCAGAAAACTTCGTTTAGGATTTGGCTTTGATAATGCGCTAAAGAAATGTCCCAATGTCGAATCGCACTGTTACAAATGAAATAATTTAATAAAAAAATCAACCCAAATACTTTAGATCGTCTCTAGCTGACATCCTCTGAAGTGCAAATTGAGTACAGGAAACCAAACAACTTTTCACTCTGAAATGGTATAGAAAAATATGAACAGTTGTTATTTTATTCTCGATATGAAATAGGTCCCGTTGTAAAACTTATTTGGTTTCTTGTTCTGAATATGGCATGGATGGATTGTCAATAAGGATGTTATTGAGTCACTATAATAATCACTACACGAAAGGAATGGCTTCCTTTCAACCTGATAATTTGATTCGTAATCGTGTTCATTTACCTACGTTACTAATATTTTTTGTTTGTATCATTTGTTTTATCGTTGTGTCCAAATCCTTCACCAATTATTGTTAATGATTTTTTTTCGCGTCTTACGTCTTCGACTGTCATTGTAAACATTGTAAATATAATGTACTTATTACCTTCGTTAGTATTGAAGATATTTGTATACGGAAATAGATAGTCGACTTTGTGGTCTATAAGTATTGTCTGATGCTGATAAAAAATGTCAGGGCTGCGTCGCACAATAAGTAATACAATTGTTTTACTAGCAGATAATGTCGAACTAACTTTATTAACTCTGGATATAGGGGTCGCATGTTTATTTTTGTTTCCAGAATTGTGGTTGCCTGTCACTGGTTTTCGGAAATTTTATCTTAAAATTTATCTTAGCTGAAGAATTTGTAATATACTTTTTTAAGTTAAAAAAAGAATATTACAAATTCTCTCTACAACGTTTTTTCTTTGTTTTATGCTCTGTGTCAACCCTAATATATTCATGACTGCGGTCACTAATACCCTTATCGAATTACAACTCCGTATCTGCAGAGCTGGTATGGTCTGTGGTCGCGTTTCTTTTTTGTTTGATTACTTCACAGTTCAATTTCCTGTTTCCCTAGGTTATTTTCTGTATTTTACAGATCTTATTAGCTTCTGATAAAATTAGGGAATGTGGGTGTACCAGACAATCAAACCAATAATCTGTTTCTAAAGTCACGTAGTAGTAAAAAAGGAGTAAAGTTCCCTATAAGACGAGTCACAAGATAACTTCCGGAACACCAAGACCAGAATCTTTAGACTATTCGAAATTGTTCATACCAGAAATGTATTTGAGCTCATCTAACGCCAAGATCATCGAGGTTGTCAGTATTTGTAAAGTTACAGTGATTGGGAGTACAAATTCAGAAAAAGCGCAAAAGCGTCTGACTCTGTCACAGATTGCAGTTTTGCTATACCAGCGATGATAAATCTGCTTCATTGGGAAAAACCCAATCTCAGTATGGTTTATCTCGTTAAGGTAGTAAGTTCGTAGCAAGGTTTTTTGTAATTCTGATCGATAAATACTCTAGTGCACCGGTAGTTGGGTGAAAGCTTTCCTCCATGTTGGAGATTTGCACCGTCTTTTCGTATCATGCCCTTTTTAATTTACTAATTATGACTTACTTTTTCGATAGATCTCGGGAAAGGTTGCATGGCCCTATATAGACGCGTGATCTCCTCAACCTCTCACTTTGCCAAGGCGAGTGACGATTTAAAAACCTCAGTCTTAAATAGACAGTTTCCAACAAACATGTCAATCCATGTTGATGACAAATCTATCCAGTCGTTTCCTCATTAACGATTTTGACCTTTACTTGATCAGACCATTTCCTCTAGTAGTTACAATAATGCAACTATAATCCTTATCTATCTACCAGCAAAGTCACGCCACACCTGATCAATCATCACCAGGAAATCTATAAATATCACGAGCCTAAGACGTAGGCTCATGTATAGACTGTTAATAAGTAACTAATATTGATTGTGCTACAGTGCTGGTATTTACGTCAGTCGCATTGTTACTGTGCAGGCTGTTATTTGGGTACGTTGATAGTTAATTAACTTTTACTAATTCAAGAAGCGGAACAAAAGATTAATTTAACAACACGATAACATTAACAACTTAATGAGAACCGTGTTCATTAAATTAACAAGTTTTAGACCAGATTAACGGTATGATTGTCTCATTAAAAAAGAACTTTATTCTCGTAGAGTAGCGTTGGGAGCTATCTGTGTCTAACTCATTTCCAATATGGTCTTCCTATATGTTTTAAGTGTCTTTTCTATCTTCAACTTCGAAAGGAACGTTTATTTGTTCTGGAGTATTTTTTATTATTTCATTTCTAACCAAGCTATGACTATAATAGCTTCTTTGCTATTTTCTTGCATAAACATCGAAATAGTTCACTTTTATTTCATGTTTTCGCAAATTTAAGAAGCCTGTGTTAAACGTTTGAACCTTTGTGATGCAAATATATCTTTAGTTGAATAGTGTTTTTCAATTTGTATGATCTAGCATGTTATTCAGTCAGCACATAGTTTTCCCAATTGACGTCAGACGCAAATTAGTACTGACGCCTTTCCCTTCGTCCGCCCAAGGTCGCTTATACTATTTGTGTATTTGTCAATATCGATTATGACCAGTCTCTTGTGTGCTCTCGTTATCTTTCAATTATCTGTTATTGGAGGAGTTATCTCGATCGCTACATCGTATGAGGCTAATGAAGTATTTGCATTTCACAGATGCATAAACGCTAACACATAGACGAACAATAAGTGATACAACTGTGATAGTAAATAGTGTAAGTGAGAGATATGACTTTAAAATTTTGAGTAATTTACTAACAATGGAACGAAAATTAACGCGAGAGGACTTTATGCGAAAAAGCTTTAGGATGAAAGCGACTGCAGCAACTGAACAAGAGCCTGCAGTGAATGGAGCTCCGCCACCGTCACCAGTTTCCTTAGCCATGCTTGAAAGGAACCCACAGCCACAAAGAGCTTATTACGAAGTGACGTCTTCGGGAATTGCACCTAAGAAGTTAGAAATCAACAAAGCTCACCCGATACATTTAAAATCTTTTCAAACCGAGCCACCTGACGAGCCAGCTCCAGTTCCACCATCAGATGATGTTTTACGAAAACTCGAGAGGCAGATTGGTGAAATGGAGCGAGGACTGGAAAGAACCAAAAACGGCACTGTGGCTGTCAATGAAAGGGTTAGATACGCTGAACATGAAAACCTGCTACGGACTGGCGTTTCCTCCGTTGGTGGTGGACAATATTTAGCAGCCGATTCCGATACAGAACATGATGTAACACCATTTAAGAGGAACGAAACTATAAGAAGTAGTACGGGTGGAACTACTCCAGCGCCCCGACCTGCTACAAGGTTGTCGAGAACCAATTCAGATACGCAACAACATCAAATTGCTGCAACTGCAAGGCTAATGAGGAAATTGGCTGATGGGGGTACTAAAGATGAGAAAACTAAGGTTTGTTAAAAGTTGAGCTATGGGTCCTCCTTGTCAGTCGTATTGTCCGTGTATTAATAATTTGATGTGTTTGTATTGTAACGTAACCTCAATATTCCAAGATCAGTAAATAATGAATTAGTATCGCGTTTGGGTTTACTCTCTAAAAGTTGTTCAAAAAAGAAAAACATAAAATTATTCTATAGTTTATCTTTTTTGAAGTCGGAGTACAATGACATTTGCAAGGTTGCCAGTTTTGAAAAATGTTTAAATGGTCATGTACTAGTTGTCGAAAGTGTTATCGATAGATTGTGAAAGAAGATAAAATATTGCCAAAATATGTGAATGTTACGACGACGTTCTAATGATCACTAATTAATTGCGTTATTGCTTTGTTTATTCTTTTACAGTTGGTCTACTAGTATAGAAATCAATTTTTATTCATATATATTTTAATAAGGACTGGTGAATTTATTAGCTATATTTATTTAAAATGAAAAACTTTAAAGTATGTCTTCTTTTTGTATTTTTAATAGACATAGTTGAAAAAATTGGCAATTCAAATGAACACTAAGCTAACTAAGTACACTCAGCAGTTGGGTGAATATTGGGCGAAAATTATTGAAATGAAACAAGTTCAGCTATTTATTTACTTTAATCGATAGTCTATAGAATATTTATCGACTGCAGTCACTGGCTGCTTGCAAGCTGACAACATTTTTGCCCAGCGAACTGTTATTTTACTCTATTTTCAAAAAATAAAGATTATAACAAACTGAGGTACGGTTTGACAAGGAGGACTTAGCAAAACAATCGGATTCAATGGTACTGGATCTTGAAATACAAGTGAATATTTTTCGTACATCGTTCACATGTCGCGCAGGTTATATCAAGGAAAGCGATCCAAGCAAGGATAGATAAAGTGAAGAACTCAGTGGTTGGAACGAAGCATGAACACCGGGTGTTGGCTGAGCACAGGGCTGACCCGGTTTCACCAAAGACATCTACTTCTTCTACACCTAGCACGGGCGATATCAAACGGTCTATGCAGGTAATTTTGTGAGCGTTGTGTGTATAAATAATATTTCGACCCTGGAAAGGTTAAACGTTTAGCGTTTTGGAAATTTTTTGCAGGAGAATGTTTTGAAAAGTAATTTTTTTAAGAAAAAAAATCTGAAATTTAATTTTATTTGTTTTATGGAAAACTATACAGATTCATCGTGTCCATCATCAAACTTAAAAGTTATACTCTTGTCGCTGGAAAATCTTCCAATCATCTCTGTGTTCTATATCACTTATAAATGATAGTATGACAACTGTTAAGAATGTTTGTTAGTTCTAATTTACAACTAATAATGATACATTTAGTAGGTGTGAAATGAGTACACTGCGGCAATGGCTGATTGTGAACTAAATGTAAATTATAACTAAATGTCGTATGAATACGTAAAATGGTGCAGAAACATAATTTACGGTACTGACCTCCTTATACTCGTATGACGTGACACTGGCCTTTTCATTTATTTTGTCCACGTAGCCGCGCCTAGGTGGACCTCTTCCCCTATTCCCTTCGATTTTTCTCTAAAAATGGTCTTAAAGAAGTTGTTGCGTCGTATCAAATGTCCAGTCAAATTCCCGCGTCTATTCTCTATAGTATTTCCAAATAACAAATAAAATTAGACTTTTAAAATTACTTTAAATCGCTCTTCTGTAACATTTTACACATGCACGTTAGTCGTTTTACCTTTTTAGAGTCGATTTAAATGTTACTCATGATAAAAATAAGGATGACGTTTCAGTGGAGCTTCTTATCACTTCTTAATTGTTACGACAAGTTAAATCCGGTTATATCATTGTTTTGTGATAAGAAATTCCACGAGAAAAAACATTAAACACATACATGTACTTAAATGATTTTGTTGTAGCTGTTTAGGTACACTTAATCACAGGTTAAAGTTCTGTAGTAACTTTTAAGCAATGTACATCTTTACGTCTTTTTAACCCAATGAAGTTAGTGCTATATTTATTAATACTTTTATCAATTTACGAGTTTAAGTGGTATTTCGAATTTGAAGAACATTGCAAAGACATTTCTGTTCAATTTTAGTAAAAAAAAAAAAATGCAAAATCCACTTGTAGTCTAAGCTTAAAAAAGTTAATTATGTGAAACTTTTTGGGTGTGTTCGTTTCATTACACTGAAATCAAAGGACGTTCCAAAGACGCTTCTTTCCATTAGAAGTGATCGATGTTATTTTAAAATTATTGAGATACGTAAAAATAAAACTTCGCCAAAATAGAAAATAAAATTAATAATGAATCGGACATGCCCTTTATGTGAGAATTGGTATTTAAAAATTTACTTATTATGTTCTTTGTCTGTTCCCAGGTAAGAAAAACATTTTTCAACAAGATATTTAAATGCTGTCAAGGTAAGTCATTAGGGATGGCACTATTTCCTAATAATAGGGGTTAAAGTATGAAATTGCCGATTTGTACTGAAAATCTAAATTGTTTATTTTTTAAATTTTTAACAAATTTATTTAATCAAAATAGTTGCCATTATTATCTATACATTGCTGCCATCTAATGGGAAGGTTATTAATGCCTTTGCGATAGGACTCCGACGATCTAGACTGCACAAACTGTGTGAAAGCATTTTGTACTGCCTCCTGGGAAGAAAACTTCTTGTCACGTAGATAATTGTCCAAATCACGAAAAAAATGGTAGTCCGTTGGAGCAAGGTCTGGTGAATACAGAGGATGACGAATGGTTTCTAACTGCAGTTCCTGAAGGGTCAAAATGGTTTCTCGTGCTGTGTGAGGTCTCGCGTTGTCGTGGAGCAATAATGGTGAAGATCGATTCATGAGTCGGGGCTGTTTTACTGCTAGTTTTGTCAACATGGTTCGGAGTTCGGCACAATAGACATCTGCCGTTATTGCTTGACCAGATCGGAGAAAACTATAGTGAATAACACCATGCTGAGACCACCAAACAGTTACCATTACCTTTTTATTGGTAAGTTTTGCTTTAGGACACTGTTGTGGCATTTGACCTGGGGCCATTGCATTTTTCTTTTCCGGTTATCATAAAGAATCCACTTTTCATCACATGTTACAATTCGATCCAATATTCCTTCATTTCTGTACCGGTTCAACAAGGCAACACAAGTTTCAACACGCGTTTCTTTCTGCAGATCAGTCAAATCATGAGGCACCCATTTTTCGTATTTTTTTATTTTATTGATTTGTCGCAAGTGAGTCAATATTGTGGGTAAGGTAACGTTAAACCATGCCGCTAATTCCTGGGTAGTTTGACTAGGATCGGCTTCCACTATCTCTCTTAATTCATCGTTATTCACCTGTGTGGGCGGTCTTCCTCGTGACTCGTTCTTTAAGTCGAAATTTCCATCACGAAAGCGTTTAAACCAAA
>NW_020653993.1:9063016-9071347 GCF_003589595.1 Hyposmocoma kahamanoa
ATTGAAAGTCGATATTCAAATGTTTCAAATTTAAAAAAAAAAAAATCACAGAAACCATTTGAAAAGTGTTTCATTCGAAAACCTCAAACCATGAAGATTCTATGAAAATTCAAAGAATCTATTGCAATAAAACGGCAATTTCATACTTTAACCCCTAATACTAGACAAACTCGTCAGTCTAGGAGATAGGATAAAAATGTAACTGTTTTTGTTTTAAATACTCTTTATTATTATTATTTTTATTTTTTATTTATTGGATGTATAAAGCAGTTTACATTCAGTGGAACATGAGTACAAAAAAGTGACAAGCGAGATTACAAACTTAAAAGTAATGCGAATAAAGACTAACATAGACATTAATTTGGCAGTACTAATGAGAAGACGAGTCGAAATATTTGAGGAGATTGGTACGAATTCTGCAAAGATTGTTATCGAATTGTAGTAGCAGTAGAGCAGCTCCTTGTGAAAGAGTTCGTCTAGGGAAGTACTGCTACCTTACCTGTTCCTGCCGCCAAGCAGTAATGTGAGCATTACGGCGTTCCGATTTTGAAGGGTGGTGGTGTAGTTACAGGCGTATGGAACTTATCGACTTATGTCTCAAGGTGACGAGCGCAGTGGCAGTGCTCATCAGATCTTTGCTATTTAAAACTCTTGTGTGGGCACTGCAATTCTGCTGTCCACTAACTAAATCACGGCTAAGTGACCTATTTCAGCCTCGAAGCAGTATTGTTAGCATCTAACCCATATTTTTAGTAAATATATTATGTTTTTTTTAAATCATGGAACAAAGGTTTTGCTTGTCATATTCGTATTCACAAATAAATCTATATAAGAAACCTTACATGTATTTTCTTTCCTTTCATTTGCATGTTTATTTTGTCTTGTAGGTCAAAATAACAGTATTGTGTCGTCTATACGAACATTTGATGTCAATTGTCACATGAAAGCAGGCCCTTGAAGGCTTCTGTACCTCGCGGCTACAATATGAATATTAGTTTTGTAGCACGAGTGGATCGGGACACGTGTAACGAATAGTGATGTTGTGTTATTTTGATTTTGTTGTTTGTACAAATACAATTGTTTGAATTTCGAACGAATTCTGTTGTTCATGAAGCGAATGCAAATAAAATTTTTATTCAAGAGTATTTCCGGTTAAAGTTAGCACAGTTATTTTATTACTCAGAACATCCCGATCGGAGACAATTTAGAAAAGTTTTTTTTTAATGTCAAGTGATGGGACGAACAAGTCGCGCGCCTAATGGTAAGCTACACGCCCGTCCATGTCAGTTGCAGTAACAGTTTAAATAGCAAAGATCTGATGGACACTGCCACTGCGCCGGTCACCCTGAGACATAAGTTGATAAGTCCCATATGCCTGTAACTGCCCCACCACCCTCCAAAATCAGAACACGGTAATACTCACATTACTGCTTGGCGGCAGAAACAGGTAAGGTAGTATTACGTCCTTGGACGAACTCTTTCACAAGGAGCTCTATTGCGTCTAAAGTTATAAAAAGGTTGGACTATATTTTTAAGCTAGATATCCTCCGGTCCCTCCAGCCGCTAAGGTTAGTGGGAAAAAAATTACCACATATCTAAAGAATGTGTTAACGTGTTACCCGATAGGATGTATTTTAGTCGTTCATACAAAATGCTGAAAACGGACTAGAATAAAAGTCGTTTGAATTATTTAAGAACAAAATGTTAGATACATTTCACATTATTTTTATATGGAGATATTTCTCCTTTTTTCTTTGTGTTCGATCTTTGTATTTAATAATTTGCAAATTGACCCGTCAATCGCCATCGAGCTCTTGTCGACGTCGGATCTGCGTCAAATTTTCTTCGCCTGCACCTGGGGCGCACTATATGTTTCCGGAACTGGCCACATACATAAACAATATTTAAAAAGTAATTACAACATTTGAAAATGGAACTCTTTGGCTGTAGAATACAGTTTGTTTCATCTGATCGTCACTTGTTTTTACATTGTGGCGTCATTTTAGAAATTGGTTGTCTACATCATCATGGATTTAACTCGTGAAAATTTTCGTAGTATGATTTTCTACGACTTTAAGTGTAATTTAACAGCTCAGCGGAGCTTCGCTCGGCTTCAAACTGCTTTTGGCGTTGAAGCACCTTGCAAGACGACTATTTATAGCTGGTTTGCAAAATTCAAATGTGGTCGCCTGTCCACTGCTGTGAACACCAAAAACATCGATGCTGTGCGCCGTATATCAAAATAGACAGGCGTGTGACATACCATGAGATTCGGGCATCTTTAGGCATAGGCATGAGTCAAATACAATCAATACTACACAAACATTTGGGTGTGAAAAAGCTGTGCTCTCGGTGGATCTCACACAATTTGACTGAGGCTTAAAAAACGGATCGCGTCACTTGGTGCAATGCCATGTTTACCAGATTCAACACAGGGACGTCAAATTTGATGTGGGACATAGTAACAGGTGACGAAACATGGATTTATAGTTACGATCCCAAAACAAATCGAGCGTCTATCGAGATGAGCCGAAACCAACCTAAGTGGCGCTCGTGCAAAGTGCCTCGAAGCGGATGATTGCTTCTTTTTTAAATAAAACTGGACACGTGGCTACTGTTGCTTTGGAAAATCGTTGTACCGTGAATAGTGATTGGTACACGATCATTTGTTTGCCGGAAGTTATAGACAAACTCCGTAAAAATAACCGTAAACGCCGTATCATCTTGCACCACGATAATGCCAGTTCTCACACGGCCAGACAAACAAATGAATTTTTGAAGGTGAACAACGTTGACCTTATGAGCCATCCCGGGTACAGTCCCGACCTGGCACCTTGTGACTTTTATTTATTTCCAAAAATTAAGAACCAGTCACGCGGTCAACGATTTTCATCTGGCTGAGACTGTCGAAGAGTATGAAAAATATGTTTCAGAGATTGTCACGGAGGAGTGGCATAAATGTTTTCAAAATTGGTTCATTCGTATGAAAAAGTGCATTAACGCTAACGAAGAGTATTTTGAGAAACAATTATTTTATTTCTGACCATTTATAGTATTTTTTCTTATTCTTTCCGGAAACTTATAGTGCGCCTCACGTACTTATTTTATTCATATTAATTTACAGCGCGCGGGTCTCACGTCCTAAAATCTAGGCTCGCGTTGTATATAATAATTGTATATAATACCTCACCTTAAAAGATTCATGAAATAAATTCACGCGTGATCCGGTCGATACACTGGAGTGACTGCTGCCTTGGCATACTGACATTTGCTATTGACACAGATTGCTTTTGTACAGTTGGTTATTTTTACAGCGTAAACTTTATACGGGGTTAATTGTTTATTACCCCAAAACTTCAAATGAATGCCGTGGTGATTCGGCATTCCTTTCGTTAGAATAAACAACTCTTGTACGACTACACTAAGAGCGTTACACGCTGCGAGTTTTAGCAGTGATGTAAACGCGCGTTTCACGCGTTTCACGAACGCGCGTTTGCATCGCTACATTTTTAGATTTATAGGCAATTGCATCGATGCAAACGCGCAACTGCATCGATACAGTTATGTTGCATAATTATGTACGCACAATATTTTGTTTTGTTCATTTAATAGTGAAATTAATAAACACATTAAATAAATAAATTAGTTAAATTTAAAGCGTGTATCACGTCTGCATCGCGTTTGTATCGCATTTGCATCGCTGCTTAAAGTCGCGCGCGTGTGTAGAGGTAGTCGAACAATTGGTAATAGTTGTGATGTTATTGTCAATCTAACTGTTGGAAACGGGTAATTTCTAGAGGGGTTTGAGTCATCTCCGACTATCCCAATGCAGGTAGGGACTTCACACATGTCCGAAAAAGTACATTTGAATTTCGCCTTTTTTCCATCATCGGGGGACCAGAGGTAAACTAGGGTTCTACCCTTATGATGTGGATATACCAAAGATTATTACATATAGTTAACTAGTACCAAAAAATTTATTATAACAGGAATAAGGGCGCGTTCAAATTAGCCGCTGTTAGCCGCGATTAACCCTAACACGAGATTGGACATGCATTACGTACACTTCTATTATTACGGTTGATTCCGAATATATTTCGTGCAACGATCGTTATTTATGAATACAGTTGGCAAACTGTTCAGTGTTGCCAAATTTACTTATGTGCTTAGATTGCAAACATTGGTTACGTAACTTTTGCACCGAAGCCGCCTTCGGCTTCGCACCCCCGTCGCGCCGTTACCGCCTCGCAAAGCAGATTAAAAAAGTTAAAAATTGGAAATAAATGTTCCTTTTTCAATATTGTGTTTCTGTCCCAACGGACTTTCTGAAACCATTCGGAAACGTTGAGCGTTTTCAACCAAGCTTTATTACGTGGGTTGATCGACGGAAGATAAAATTACTCATTGCATATAAATCTTTACACCATTCTCAACATTGTCATAGTATACTATAATAAAACAAGTATGGTAACTCCATATACGCGCCGTGTACGGACGCACACATTCGCGTAATGTTACAGTGCACTCGCGTTGCATAGCGCGGGTTGTCACACGCGCCTTTATTATAGAATTAAAGCGGTCGCTCAGTGTTAAAAATTACATCATATTATATTAGACGAGTTATTGTTGTGTTTATGGTAGATGGAACAAGAGTCCCTCAAATTTAGAATTGTTCAACAGTTCATTTTCAAAACTGCCTCTTTGGTCGAACCATGGGGTCCCAGGTTCGATTCCCGGATCGGCAGAATTATTTGTATGGCCTACAGCTGTAACTGGGGGTTGCGAAATTTAAATAATGTAAGCAGCTTCTTTATGAAACACTTTTGTTGCTTAAATTTTTCAATTCTCCTTGATGGGTGTTCATGGGAACTGTTGTACAGTTGCATTCTCTAATACTCATGCGTATTTAGGCACTCTAGACGCTCCAAACACTTTCTTTCTCCATTAAAACACTGTGAATGTAGAATGATTTCACTTATTTACGGATAATTTCGACAACTGAAACATGACATTCCATTTTTCTTTGTCCTTAAATGTAAATCAGTTCTTTTTTTTGCCATTTGAAAAAATCAAAATGCATTGGTCATGCTAATTAGTGAATAATAAATTAACCTGTAACGCTAAGAACTCACGGAGCGATTTTCACCCGCACCCGCAACCGCGGCCTCCGTAGATTGTAGATATGTCTGTAAAATTTAGTAGCACATTTCACGACTCGTTTCACTTATTCACTCGTTTAGTCGTGGGAGCCGCAGCGTCTGCGGGGTACTAGTAGAACCGCCCGGGATGCGGTCACCCGTGCGCTTGGCGGTCGACGCCCGCGCACTCTACGGTCGGTTCACTTGCGACGATCTCTATCGTTCGTAAATAACCGCGCGACTGGCGATTATCTTCCGGCAAGTATGTCCCGCAACCGCGGCGGCTACGTGACCGCACAAACCTGCGGTATCGTGAGCATTGAAATAAAACAGATGTCCCGCAGCCGCAGCGGGCGCGGGTGAAAACCGCTCCGTGAGTTCTTAGCCTAACGATAACGCTTCAGTTATTTTTTTGTAACTAAAATTAAAGTATTTTTTAATTTTTAGTAATCATACTTCCATCTCACTTTTAATGAAATACTGGAATTTCAAAAGAAGCTCATCTGCTGGGTACGTTCGCATACTGAATACCCTCGTTCAGGAAATCGAAAGCCACTCTTAATAATAGTCATTTTAATTCTTCACCAAGGTGGTTTCCCTGGAAATGGGGATCGTCATTTGTAATTTTTTTATCTTCTTCGTAAAAGGAATTTTGTGGTAGGTTCATACATTAAAAAGTGATTTATTATTAAGGAACAATAATAACCTATCTCTGTACTATGGTAGGGGCAAATTTTATCGACGGAATTCACATGTGAGAGACAAAAGCTTGTATATTTGATAGGTCACTTCATTTGAATCCGCTGCTTGTGTCCTCACAGTTTTTGTCGGAATTCTTTTCGAAGAAAATAAATGATAATTCGCATTTTGAATATTATAGTGACGTAATTGAAAAAAATATATTATTTTGGTAACTAACAAAAAAATCATAGGAAATAAAACTTATAGGAAATGTTATCGCGGAAGCTTTGCGGAAAAAGTCGCCGGAATAAACACGCGATGAGTTCCGGGGTATGGAAACCCTAGAGGCGAAGATATGATTAGGAAGAGAGAAGAAAGCGGCACGCCTTGCCTTTATTTCCAAAAGGGTCTCGTGGCACTGAAGTTTAATTCTCTCTGTCTTCGGACGGCGTGTCTTCTCGTTTATGAGGTTCACAATTAGTAGTAAATTTTGAAATGTAAATACCCAAATTTATTCGTTACTTTCTCTCCTTTATTTTTTTATGTCAGTATTTTATATTCTTCTAATTTATTTGACATGCGTGTACGAAGGTCACGGGGAAGGTAAGAAAAGATTGTGAGAAAAGTTTGTGCGAGAGGGATGCGTGTACAAAGATGAATGAGAAAGGCAATAACAGGTATATCGCTTTCAATATCGATGTACAATTTAGTCGTAATTGTATGTAGTATCACGTCATTGTCCACAGCCCGACTTCGTCCACTGATGTGTGTAGGCCACCCGTAGTTTGTGGCATCCATCAACGATCCTAAGCTAGTCTCATCCATCTACAGCCCTCAACTTAGACAATGTCGTTCGCCCATCTTGCTTAATTTATCACGTACGTTATTTTAAATTAAAGAATTTTTCGAGTCTAAATCGCGTATAATTGTTTTTTCTTTTTTTTTCAAACAAACCAACGTTTCGAGCCCTTTACCGGTCCCATGATCTCGGGTGACTGAGATGGTAAAGTCATCAACCAGTTATGTCTAATATTAATGCAAATTTCCTATTTAATTTACTATAAAAAAAAAATGTTTTCAGTTCGATCATATATTTTTTTAATACGCTATACAAAAAAATCTTAATTGAAAATGGAAACAAATAACTCGGTGACGAAATACTTTCATAGATTTCTCATAGATGGCGCTACTGCTAAAATGTCGTTGAAAACCAAATGCAAAAGATCCAACAACTAGCACATAGAAAAATTCGCGGGGTCCGCTGGTTCGTTCCGTGGTTTATTGGCATAGCGCCTGGTACGGTTTGCTAGAAGACGTCGGTTCGAATCCGGCGGGATCGAAGAAATTTTTTCTAAGTGTTCGATCTTTGTATTAATAATTTAAAAAAGCGGTGGTCGACGGGCGATTATTATTTTAATCTATTTTGCTAGTTTCCCAAAATTATTTTTTTAATTATGTCACTTTATTTAAGCCGGTGCAATTTTTGCTATGGTTGTTTGAAGCCATTACGGTCTCGGGCAATTTACTATTGTAATAAAACGAATAACAAACAAGCTAAACAGTAAATAAAGAAACTTAATAAGGCAGTACTCCGGCTTCGTTCTACGAGCCTTCTATAGGGCTTCACTGCGCCAAACGTGAATGCAGTGTGATTTACTGAGATTCTTACACAAGACGTTACTTTCAAATTTAATTCAACATTTCCTTATTATACTATTTTTATACATAACAGGCAAATGACTGCATTCCAAGTGAAATTCAAACGTGCTGTGAAATTAGGGAGTCACCACACTCATTAACGCAAAATCGCATTAAGCCGAACAAAACTGTCCGACATCCGTCTGAAACAATTCCTGTTAAATAAGTTAAGCTCAACCATATTTAGGGACAATGTCAAGTATGAAGCTTCATTCGCATCATGCGCCACCTCCAGCATTCGTGAACCGATTTTGATGATTCTTTCCTGTTGGAACGAGGGTACCTCAGTAGTGGTGGTCCTAAGTTAAGTTAAGTAAGTCCTAGGTTAAATTTGAAACAAATATTCCACATCTACGAGTGACAAGCTAGGGGATGTGTCCGGTTTCGCGCATTTTCCGGTAACCGACTTCAATAAAACTTGGCAAATAGATGTAATTCCACGAACTTTTGAGGTCGGTTTTTTAAGTACTCTATACTGAGACTATTGTTTGTTCATTACACAATTGACATAAAGTTCATTGTTCTGTTTCGCTGAATTGTAAATTAAGCTTTAGCTTTTGATATGTAATGAAATTGTACTTAACGTACACTAATTCGTAAGTCCGAATTCTTTCTATTTAGCGTTATTGAGAAAATTGAAGCGGAAAAAATGTTTTTGTTCATGCATTTGGAATTTTCGGCATTGTTTTCCAAAATACAATGGTGGTAAAAATCGAAACGAGAACAGGCCTATTGGCTGTTTCGCTTTGAGATTAATCTCTCGTGGAATTCCGCCAAATTGACCACCCGCCGTCCAAATGGTTTTGGCAGGTTA
>NW_020653993.1:9071357-9091156 GCF_003589595.1 Hyposmocoma kahamanoa
ATATAGTGTAAAATTGATCACCATTTTAGTGAACGCCATCTGCGGAGCATAGCGAGAAACACATTTTAGAGAACAACCAAAACGACGTCGTTTATATAATCCGCTCTAAACACTACTTACTTTTTTGCAAGCTCTGACCTAGATGCGCAAAGGGGCGGGGTGCATTTCAGTCACGCTACACAGTGATATTACAATGCGTTTACATATACACCAACACGCGCAACCTACACGTGTGTTGTTGGCATCAATTCTTGACTATTTTGCATTGTTTTTTTATAAGTTGGGGTCATCGGTACAACTCTTATATTATATACTCTTCACATGAAATTTCATAACCGACAAATATGACGGAACTTGATTTCATAGTTTTGGCCTTAAAATGAACAAATTGTAAAGATAGCTGGTTGATTAAATTTAAAAAAATCTGTAATCATCAACCCATTTATATGTTACACCGCTGAGCACGGGTGGAAACTGTCAGGCGAGGGTTTTGTCTGCACTCCGCCACGCTGGCCCAATGCTGGTTGGGGGCTTCCGTTACGTACACGTTTTCCGAGGGTTGTGAACCTTCTCCGACGTGCAGGTATCACCACGATGTTTTCCTTCACCGAAAAACTCATAATAAATTTATACATAAATTTCAAATTAAGAGTTTCTTCTACAAAACTTTACAAAAATACAATGTATAAGTAAAGGTAAGGTGTATAGGTAAAACCATTAAGTTATCTATATTTAGTAGCAGTGGAGCTCCTTGTGAAAGAGCTCGTCCAGAGAAATAGTGCTACCTCACTTATTTCTACCGCCAAGCAGTATTGTGAGCATTACTGCGTTTCGGTTTTGAAGGGCTAAGGGTGACTTGTCAGCCTGTGTCGCGGGATGACTGGCGCGGTGGCAGTGCCACTCAGAACTTTGCGATTTAAATCTCTGAGTGGCACTGCAACTGTTATAGCCAGGCGTGTAGCTTACAATCAGGTGCACGACTTGTTCGACCCCTCACTTGATATTATAAAAAAAATATCTGAAACACAAAGTGTCGCCAATTATTCATAATATTCGACGACCTCTGTAGCCCAACGGCTTGCACTGTGGGCGTTGGACGTGGAGGTCCCGAGTTCGATTCCCGGTAGGACCTATTTGGGAAATAGACTTTTCTAAATTATTTTTGGTCTGGGTGCTCTGGGAAATGCCCCAGGGTGATTTCCGTTCCTTTGGTGCTCATAGTATGGGAACTTCCCGAGTTTGAGACAAGGTAATTGGTGCGGTTGTTTATTTATTTACTTTTCTAAAGTGCTGATTTTAGAATAACTCCACTTTATTATTGAGGGTGCGGTATCTTTATTAACATTTTCGCAAGTGTCAAAGAACATAACTTAGCGATGAAAATGTAACTCTAAGACAACTTAAAGTTTTCAATCTCTTCTCTAAAGCAGTTGCAACAACAAAGTTGCGAAACCTTTCAGAGAACACAAACTTAATTTACTTGAGAGTGGCAGCAGACGCCTGAACTCCAGAAGTAATTTTTCCTTGCAAGAAACACTATCAAGTGTGTGTAGGGGTGATATCGTTGTTTTTTATTATTTTTAAGGAATATGCATTATTTATGTGTGCATGCTACGTCGGCGACCTCATCGTCATTTTCCATCAGATGAGATGGAGGTCAAATTAGCACTTATTTTTGTATAAAATAATAATAATAACGCGCACACACTCATAGCCCAGCACTAGGGAAACCCTGTATCGCGGGTGCCATGGACATACACATAGACAACCACAAATTACATGCATAACTCAAAAATCGTGGAATTGAGAGGACACGCTTTGAAAGTTTAAAAAAGTCTGAATGGAGCCAATAATTTTGTTCTCGTTTATAAGTGCATAACTGAATCATATCAAAAACAAAAACAGTGAATGAATTTTGGCAATTTTTTCCGGACTATTAAGATGCTTCTTTACCCATTTACTGACAATGATAATGTATACGTCTACGACGCTATACGTCATTAATTTTAAAAAGTATGCTCATGTACGTATTTAAAAGCTCATACACACCACTGGCTACATATACCAGTGTCTCTACCATGATATTATAGTGACAGTTATCGCCAGCGACCGCGTAAAAGGTTTGTATACAAAATGTTGTTTCTTCTTGTGACCGCTAGGGGAGCTGTATAATATGCTATACAAAATTGTGAAGTAATTTACGCGGTCGCTAGCGACGACTGTTACAGTAAACTCATGGTAGAGGCACAAAACGTTTAATCGAAATCAAAAGACGATTGAATAATTCTTTTTTCAAATTAAACATTTTGGTATATGGGTAATTTTGCAGGTAATAATAAAAATTGCCACCGAATTTAGGTAGAAAAAACTAATCTCAAAACCATCCATATGTGGTCAGTTATTTTGTTATCACAATTTGTCATAGATGGCGCTACGACAAAATAGTCGTTGAAAACCAAAGACAAAGACCTGCAACAAGCACATACAAATATTCGTAAGGTACGCTAATTCGTTCCGTGGCTTAGTTGGCATAGCGTCTGGCGTGGTTTGCTTGGAGACTTCGATCCGGCTGGATTCGTACCAATGTCCGAATCCATTCGGATCGAAGTATTTTGTTCAAAGAGTTCAATCTTTGTTTTAATAATTATAACAAACTAGTTGAGTCATTTCACAAAAATAATATATATCATGGTGGTAAAATATCGTGGCGTTCAATAAATTAAAAAAATGTTATGCCTCTAAATAAGTCACTGAATGTGGTTTGTTTGACATAAACCATCTTAGTTATACCTGTTTAATACATCATTATTACAAATGCATATCTTGGTCTCATCTCGACTTCTGAAAGGTTAAAAACACAGTCATCATCAGTTTATCAACGTGTTAAGACAAGCGAGTTAACCAGGAAAGACAGCCGAGTGACGTAAAGGTGTGTGCAATAACAAGAAATGGCATGTACATTCCGATTATAAACTTTAGAGTGTTTATCTAAGGAACAGTTTCGTTTGTCGCTACGATTGGGGTTGGAGGTGATATCGAATGTAGGGCGACAGGGTAGGATTTGAAAGAACATTTTCTTTAACCACCCTTTTGTCTTTTCATCCGTGACAATGACAAAACGTTGGTTTATTAATAAATGATTTCAGATCTTTTGCGTCAATTTAGTAAATCATTAATAATTTTCAGACATAGACTGCCCTGAACCTGGAAAGAAAGTAACGGTTTGCGTAATAAAACCTTAAGTCGAAAGTCATAATTAGCGTAGTATTCAAATGTAGTTGCATCCGAATAAATAAAATAATGAAATTCCATTAAAATCTTTCATATAACTGTTTAAATTTTTCACACCCTAACTACAACCCTGATTACTCCACCCCATTCCGCAGTTCGCATTCGAATTTCGAACAGAGCGCTCGCGTTTCTCCATTTGCTTTTGTCAAGGCTTTGGATTCCACCATTTGAGCCATCATATTAATTAATAAAAAATCGTTGAGTGTAATGTGCAGTGCTACTAATTAATATGGCTAGAAAACGGGTATGTTTGGTTATTGTATACTTGATTTAGGATGTCGGTAAAGGTAGGAATGTAATGAGAATTTCATTGTACTAAACTGCTTGATAGCTGGAGGCTATATTTGCGTTGGATTATATTGGACCAGCGTATCGTAGTATAGACATATGCAATGTAATTTTAATAATAATTCCCGTTTCTAAATGAAAAAGATGCTTTTTATATATGCGTTACTTTTCTCTTACCTAATTTCGGTGGCAATTTTTATTATTTAAGTATTCGATTATATTATCTTGAAATATTAAATATTATTTCTGTTATACTACTACGAATTTTAAATAATATTTCAAGGTAGTATCGTAGAATATTTCAATGATAAAAATTGCCACCGAAATTAGGTAGAGAAATAGTTCTAAAAATTAACCTGTTATTGAATAAATCGATAAAAATATGTATTTTCGAATTTTTAACGTAATAAACGTGTATAAGAAAATTATCTTATATCGTTTTATATATCGTTTTATATATTTTATAAACGGCGTAAATCAACAAGATCTTAGCTTTAATTTCGGAAAAGTCAATAATTTGTTTGCTATTCGACGCCCCTTTAACAAATAAACATATGTTCATTATTGATTTGCCAGCGTAATAAGTTTTTCGTGTTGAGTCACTTCTATGTGTGAGTGAATGTTTTTTAAAGTTTTTTTTTAAATAAACCGGAATAAAACAGTTTTACATATATCACGCTTGAAACCAAATACTGTGGTAATGTGTTATTGCGAATTATGTGATTATATTTATTTATACATAATATTTATTAACTTATAAACGAGAATATAATATGGTTGCATTAAGTAATTTTTTGTAATTTCAATTCGAGTTTTCTCAATCCCACAATATTGAGTTACGACACTTTTGGTTCCATGTGCAATATATATACTCGTATAGCTATTAATAGATGGGTCAGACGTTAAGCCTCCCTTGTTAGAAGTACCTAGATAGGAAAACAAAATTTATTGTCAGAGAAGCAATATATTTTTTGTATCTAATACCAACAGAGTTGCGACCTTTGACCTTTTTAACCTTTCCTTGTTCGTACGGTGCATCGTCGTTCGGGTATTGAATTTATGATTAACCTATCAATGTGCCTACATGTTTTCGCCAACACTTTGATTAGATTTTAATATTATAATTTCATCTATATTCATCAGAGTTCATTTACGTGCTCTAGCACAGGTACTAACTGCAGGTTCTAATTCCACTACCAGAACGTCTGGGTTATTAACAGCCTGGTGAAATTACAAGCACATGGTACTTGTCAAGTTATGTCTACCGGTGACGCGCGAATTGGAAGTGACCCTCAGATCTCAGAAGTCTCAAAACACAAAACTCCGAATCGGACAATTACTGCGATGCGATCGTAAAAAGAATCTCGAGCTAAATCTACGAGCTCGAGAGGTTTTATTCTCTCCTTGTCTCAACTAATGCATTTGCATTTCGGTAACTTTCGATATATTGGTACTTTAAGTTTTCTTATCGCCGAAATAAATATCAATTACGCTGATTTTGTTGAACATTAAAACTGAAACTAAATAAGTTATAAATATGTTATAAGATATAAGTGACGCTTATAGAGGGTTGTACGCCTCGTTTTCCTGATACTAGATATGTTAATATCTCAATTTCGCTAAAAATGTCGATTACGTTATTTATCATATGGAATCAGCACATGTGGTTCTAATGGTTATATCTCACATCTGGGTTATAAACAAGCAGACTGGTAATGACGTTGAGGGGTCAACTAGAGTTATGGAATAATTCCCAGCGCGATTTCAATGCCAGGTCGCTTTGAAGGAGTGCCCCACTTTATTGTCTGTGTAATACAGGGCGTACACGTGATCCCGTTTCCACATAAACTAGGTTATGAACAAGTTGACTGGCAATGACATTGAGGAGCAACCAAGAGCTACAGAGGAATACGTAGCGTATTCTTTATGCCCGAGCGGGATTAAGGAAGTAACTTGAATTCCATGTTGTATAACATAATACGACCTTAATGGACGCAGATCTCTGTAACTGGCTGAGTAAATTTTTTGAGCAACGGGTCGAATAAATCGTGCGCCTGGCGGTAAACGATACGCCTATCCTTGACAGTTGCAGTGCTACTTTGAGCTTTAAATTGCAAGGAGTTGAAAGTCACTTCCAATGCGCCCGTCCTGAGACATAAGTTGACAACTCCATGTACCTGTAATTTCACTAGCCCTTACCGTTCAAAACCGGAATGCAGAAATGCTCCATATTACTGCTTGGCGGCAGTAGTAGGTAAAACTGGTTGGTTCACTATAACAAAATGCGATATATCATATGGCCTGTGAACGCTGTCGATTATTATGAGGTACGATTGAGAGGAGATGGGTTGATATAGAAATAGAAATGTGTTTTGCAACAACAACAACATTAGTGTTCATATATTATTTAGATGATTATTTACCACTCGCTTAAGGGGGAAAATCCTGCATATTCGAGAAGGTAATGACACTCTCTTCTGAATAAGCCCCTGTATTAAAGGTACATAGGCATGACAACGCCGTTCAATCACAACGTAGCCACCAGTAGAGGAAATTAAACCGACTGCGACGACGAATAGCAATCTGTGAAATGAACATGCTCCGGATCACAATCCTCTTACATAGCTATAGATTTAGTGGATGGTTTGCCAGCTTTAAAAGGATTGTGTAAATTCGGCATCCGAGTACATACAATAGGCATTTTGAAAAATAGCCGGGAGAAATATCTGTATGTATGTAGAAATAAATGTAGGTTATTTCTCTCGTGAGTTTGAGTATAATTGGTGGTTGTCTTTGTGTGTGTCCATGTCACCCGCGATACAGGGTCATCGTAGGTGCGGGTGTGTGAGTTATTATAATTTGTACGATTTGATTCGTACTTCAGGTTTTGCTTGTTGTCTCGAGCTATATTTGAAATAAATATTGTAAATGATGATTGTGTACGAATGTTCATTTCCAAGTTCATTCACAAAAAGTAACCCCTAGAGTTACTCTTTCCTTTTATGGGAGTGTGTCTTACGTAGATTTTAATGTGACGATGTCAATTGTACTTCGCTTACCAATGAAATTACAGACTTATCAACTTATGTCTCAGGGTGACGACGCAGTAGCAGTGCCCCTCAGATATGGACAGGCGTGTCGCTTACCATCAGGCGCACGATTTGTTTGTTCTGTAACTTGGTATCATTAAAAAAAAAAGATATTTGCATTTGTCAACCCTGATCAGACTTCAAATGCACTCGACAGAATGCAATAACTACTTTGTCATCCAAAACGTTTCTGTGACGTCAACAACACCAAGTCGACGTTGACAATTTGGTTCCTTAAATTACTTCACTACTGACGTCATTATAAACCAAATCGATACCGCCAACTTAATGTTTGGTCTATTTCTATTTTTAATGTAAACAGTCTTATTTGTTTACTAATATTTTGCTCCCCAACTTTTGTGAAAAAAAAATGGAAAACAAAAAACGTAATTCGAAAAAAAAAACAAAAAAATGTTTTTCTTTTTTATATGACGAATTGATGAAATACTTTCTTAGATTTGTTGAAAACCAAATTCAAAGATCCGGCAACAAGCACATTCGTGAGGTCCGCTGGTTCGCTCCGTGACTTGGTTGGCATAGCGTCACGGTTTGCTAGAAGAAGTGTTCGATCTTTGTGTTAATAATTATAACAAACTAGTGGAGTAATTTCATATAAAAATAATATTTAGAATTTTAATTTAAAATGAATTTTGTGAAAAAAGAAAATAAAGAGACAGAAAAAGAAAACAAAAATGGAACATGACCAAAAATTAAGTTGGTGTAGTGTTATCGAAATTGACTATCAAGTAAATTTCATGTGATTTGTTAAAATAAATACTTTCAATTTTTATAATATTTAAGGCCAAAAACAAAAATGTTGAATCTGCATGTTCATATTCTACAAAACCTTTTTGTCTATCGACATTGATTTAATTCCCTTCTCATCTCTACTATCGATGTACCTTACCCTGTCTCTATTAATAAACTCAACATGAATCACCCCAACCCTAATCGTACGATAGGGACCGCCGCAGCTCTTAGCTTCAAGCACCAATAATAATTTCTAATAAAACTATCGTTGAGAAGGAAAACGGTTATAGCTCCTTTACAGAATTCCACGAAAATGGCTTTATGTGATTTTGTACATTTCCAAAATAGATTTCTATGTTTCGCTTATTCGTTTTACGGTGGCTTACAGATGAAATATGTATGATGTCGTGCCAATGAAATTACGACATAAAAGTAAGTGACACGAGGTGCACATTTCTACATACCTATACCCCTCACGGAAGAATGGCATAAGTGGAGTTACGTCAAAAACGTTTGACTTATATTGTAGATAGAGTTACAAGAATTGCAGAGGACGTGGGTTATATTTATGGTTATTTAGTAGCAGTAGAGCTCCTTGTGAAAGAGTTCGTCCAGGGAAGCACTGCCCCTTTAAGTATTTCTGCCGCCAAGCAGTAATGTCAGCATTACTGTGTTCCGGTTTTGAAGGATAGGGGTACTGGTGAAATTACAGGCACATGGTACTTGTCAACTTATGCCTCAGGGTGACGGGCACGGTAAGTGGCACTGCAACTGTTATGGATAGGCGTGTAGCTTACCATCAGGCGCACGACATGTTCGGGACGAACATCACTTGATATTATTAAAAAAATATGTTTTTCTGTATCTATTGGAGCAATAAACATGTTTAACGTAACTCCAATTATGCCATTTGCCCATGATAGTTGGCATGATAAATAATTACATTTCTGATGAACAGATCGAAATAGGCAGAAAAAATCTGCCTATATATCAAGGATGTAATGCGAATATACCTAACGTGACCTGTATTTGTTTTTCCTTCAACGTCATTAAATTTATTATTGTTTTGAAAACAAACGTTTTTTACACCACACTTGCTATGATTTCTTAAATGTTGGGATAATTATGAACGAAAGTTACAATAATTGTGACACCGATAAGCAATGATCTTTTTAACCGACTTGAAAAAAAGGAGGAGGTTCTCAATTCGACTTTTTGGACGATTTTTTTTGTATGTATGTTACGCGATAACTCCGGCCGTATTATTTATATTATAAAATTTGTGAACCGATTTTAACTTTTTTTTTTTTTTTATTGGAAAGAGGGTACTTCAGATGCGGTCCCATTTAAATTTGAAAAAAAAAATCACCTCTAAGGGTGCGCAACTAGGGGATGAATGACTTTTGAGGTCGGTTTTTTAGTACTCTGTACTGTTTTTCATTTATATACGTAAGTCTTCATTAACTTGAACTTGACACTAAACTTCAAAGTTATCAGAAAATTCAAAAACAAATTGTCTCAACGTTAGAGAAATCATGTCAAGTGTAAACGATACTTCAAAAGTTGTACGAGTACCTACTACGTTCAAAAATAAATGCTAACATTGCATTCAACTTTTTTAAAGTCTTAAAAAATCGTATCTTTTTTGCACCTTTTTTACCTCATTCATAACGGATCGAAGATCTATCACCTTTAATGTGTACCCGACTATACTTATATGTAACTCTGTGTTACAAAGTAACATAATTAATGTGCATTTTTAAGTCAACCTCAAAAAAGAAAAGCTGTTTAAATCAAGTTTCCCTTGTTAAAAAAATATAAATCCAGTATAACGAGAAACTGTATGTAATTGCAAATTTTATACGCAATGCCTCGTTTGAGTTTAAAATCAATTTTACCACAATTTCAATACTACTATTCAGGTCAAAACAAGTTATATCTATCATAGTGGGACGAGATCGCTATTGATCGACTTGTCCGCGCAGTTCATGTTTTCACCTATAACATAAGCTTTTTTTGCTCACTTTGTTTTTTGTATGTAGAATTTGTATTTGGGAATATTGGGTTTGGAAATGCCGTTTTTGATAACTATCCGGCAAACACATAGAAAAATTCTTTTCTACGTGTTGTGATTATTACATATCGTCAGGGATAATACAAACCAAATTTTACTTGAGAAGGTTTTAACGTTATTACTTTGTTACTACAATGTTTACGACTTTCATTTTTGCACACTAAGCATTAATTTATGTTCTCTACGGACTGATAACAACATATCCCCGTAAATAACGCTAATTTGGTTGCCACGACATTTAATAAAAACAAATATAATTTATTTAAATCCGAAATAAATTAATTTCCGATAATTGTTCTTCTTAAAAGGCCTGATTAATTAGGAATTCATGAAACGACAAGAAAAAAAAAACAGCAATGTATTTATTGAAATTTGTTATGAAATAATTCCAGTTTAAGTCTAGTTTTGTTATGATTGTGAATACAAATATCGACACAGGCTGCGGTGAGGTTATTCAAAAATCTCTCACTAGATGTCACTAGAGGCGACGAATGCCGAATGCCAGTACAATGATCTATAACAAAAATACATAGGAAAATTTCCATAGCTCAGTTGGTAAGAGCAATGCTACGGTGCAGCATGGATGGGAGTTCAAGTCCCATCGGGCCGACGAAATTTTTGTCTGTGTTCGATCTTTGAATTATAATCATGAATGAACAATTTTAAGAGTTGTTTGTTCGGTTGATGCAGGATTATTCGGTGAAGAATCTCCTACCAACTTTGTTTAGTCGCGTATTTTCCACCGCTACCCGGGCAAGTAGCCTAACGGTTTGAACTACCGTATCTCAAGCAGAGGCTAAGGGTTCGAATCCGGCTTAACGCTT
Organism: Hyposmocoma kahamanoa; assembly: GCF_003589595.1. Lineage (NCBI taxonomy): Eukaryota > Metazoa > Arthropoda > Insecta > Lepidoptera > Cosmopterigidae > Hyposmocoma > Hyposmocoma kahamanoa. The sequence goes on from NW_020653993.1 coordinate 9,081,674, forward strand.
CTAAGTTTCTCGGAGTTTATATGCGAAATTATAATTTGAAATTTACCACGAGCTTTTTGCGAATGAAAAATATCGTGCTGAAACTTGCACGTCGAAGAAGGTTCACAACCCTCGGAAAACGTGTGAAGTCCCTAACCCACATTAAGCCAGCGTGGCGTACTATGGCCTATACCCTTGTCTGAAAGGAGACCCGTGCCCAGCAGTGGGACGTGAAATGAGTTGATGATAACCCGGGCGAGAGCCAGCTTAATGCTAGCCCCTAACCACTGACAAATATCAACGTCAGAGTCGACACGCCAAGAAGAAGAATACGAGTTGGGGACTGCACATATTTTCCAAGGATTATGAACTTTCCACATGCAAGGTATCATCTCGATGTTCTCTTTTATCTTTACTATAATATAAAAAGACACGTATGGTAACTCTATACTCGTACAAAGTGATATCGCGACTTGTTCTATGTACCGTTTATGTTCTCGGGTTCCTCTCAGAGAATGTTTAAGGAGACTGGTATCATGACCGTGGCATCACAGTACATTTACTCAAATATTTTGTATGCCCGTAAAAATATACATAATTTCATTAAGAAAGAAGATATCCATAATTTAACCTTAGAACTAAGTCCAAACCATGCTATGATTTCGTTTAACTAAGGTAAACGATTCTTTTATGGGGAACTGTATACGTTTTTATAATAAGATTCCGGAGCATATGTTAAGATTATCGTTTCCTAAGTTAAAAACTTACATAAAAAGTCCTATTACAAAATTGAAGAGTATGTGTTAGATAAAGAGATGTATGCAAAGACAACATGAGTCTAGATTCCACACAATTATGATTCAAAGTGTATTCCATAGCACAGAAATTTATTTGAAAAGAGCAATCCCTAGAGTTTCTTGCTTGTTCTTCTCAGGGAGCTCGGCGCAGTGAACGATCGATAGCTTAAAAATTACGTTTTCAAGTGTAAAAATTTTACCTATGGAATAAATGATTATTTGACTTTGCTTGTATGTGTGCACGCCCGCCACGTGTCGTGTTCGGAAGCACACATATAAGTCGCGCAGCTACGTTTGTCTGGAGTTAACATATATGTCCTATAATACCTATGCCTAGAGATATTTCTACTAAACATTCACAAATGTATGTAGCTTAATAATTAAAGTCCTAGGTACATATGCTCACATAATTCCAACCGTCGTCCTCGCGTTTGAGAAGGGGCAACACAACAATAACATTAATTGCGTAAAAAAATTACCCTTACACGCGATAATTTATAGAGATCAAGATAAAAACATGTGACATATTTAATACCGCTAGGGCTGTGCCTAAGTTTTTACACGCGACCCAAAGTTATTTCATATTCAGTATGTACAGCGTCGGTTGCCTTTCTGTAAACCTTTGATCCCCTCAAAAACATGTATGTAAAAAATGGCGTCAAATTCAGAACAACTAAAGCTCCATTTACGTTGCTGCGGAAAGGAATGGAAGCGATTTTTGGAATCCTGGTATAACTTTGTGAATTGTGTAACTTTTTGAGGTATAAAAAGAATTCGTGCGCAAGCTCGGGAACTCCTACCACTACCGTATCGTACCTAGTTTGTACGTTACACATAAGAGACATAAAGTTACGTACAATTTCGTTACCAATGTTCACTTCCTTTCCGCGGATGGCGGAGGCATAGGTAAAAGCGTATATGACCTGACGGTAGAATTTATGTAGGTTGTATAATTATGTAAGTAAATTGAGGAAATTTTTAGAACACGGCCATTAAATGCTTTTTTTAAAGTTAATTTGTGTGAATGTGAATCCACGTCCGAATTAGTCTGTTCATTTTTTCGGGTATTAAAATGCCGTCGTGTATTATACGGCATTTTAATACGGCTACTCACTTTATATATACGTCTTCTAGCGTACCGTACCAAACGCTACACCAACTAAGCTTAATGGGTATAGCGTCAGTCGCGTAAGCTAGAAGACGTCGGTTCGAATCCGGGCGGATCGAAGGAATTTTATCTGAGTGTTCGATCTTCGTATTAGTAATTATAACAAACTAGTGGAATAATTCCACAAAAAATAATTGAATATTAATTCCATAAAAATTAAAAACGTTATTTCGTAAAAAATAAATTTGAGTTTGTGATAGGTTACCCCAATAACTTGTTAACAGCAATCTTTCTATCTCTCTGAAATATCTTCAAAGTGAATTGGAACTAAATACCTGAGACTAAAGTGATATAAATAACGCAGTGTAAACAATATTGTTCGGTGATGGACTAGATCGTGTTCCGAACTAAGCCAGGATGGGTGTGAAAAGCAGATATTTGGTGAATATAGTAGACCTTATGTGTATTAGAGCATGATATTAATTACTTTGTTTTTTACGTGGATTTGACGACTTGTTTGTTTACCTTATAGATCTTACGTGGCTGCAAGCCATACTAATTATTGTTCTGCTTGTTATGTACTCTTTACTATCTTATAAATGTTATTGTTACGGTTTAAAGCAGTCCGCGTCTTAGGTAACGACGCGGCGAGGGCGGTGGAGTAACAGCAAACCAGGAATACGGTGCCACCTAAGGTGAACTCACTAATTATAAAGATAGATGAATAGTTTGACCGCCATAAGCTTGGATTTGACCAATCGTGCGCGTTTTCCATCACGTGCCCGGTAAAAACGGAACGATGATTGGTCCTTATTGTGTTCCTCCCACATCCAGATTTGTGGCGGTCAAATTTTTCAGTAGATGATTTTTATTGTGTAGTTTGTTGTATTACATTCGGTTAGTCTATAGCATTGATTGTGTCGGCTTTTATGTGCCTTTATCTTTTTATATTTATGACCTAGTAGTCTATACTTGATCTATATTATTTTTCATTGTTATGCATGAGCAACACTAGGCCTACAGGCACCTCATTGATTCTTGGGTAGTTGTGATCTATATACCTCATCTCTGGTATTAAATCTTATTTATTTATTGACTTTACGAATTTTTCTATGTCCTTTCTATTTGTCCTCGGCTACGTGCAAGAAGCCGACGCGATTGCCGTGCAGTTATTGCGGGCGAAATAATATACATTGTCAAGTCAGACAATTTTTACGAGGTAGGTATTTGCCTGCACCTGCAATGTGCGCCTCTCGTTTATTAGATTAAGCTAGTATATATGAAAAAGCACTACCAAATTTATTTGCGTTTCGGTCTTTTCATATGTTTTTGGTCAAATTATTTCAGTATAATAACCTAGTTAGTTATGTGAACTGTGGTTTGTATCTTATTGACACCTTACATTGTCAAACTCGTAAACGTAGACAAACACAAATTACACCCAAACTCACGAGAGAAGTAAAAGTAGGCTATACAAATATTTCTCCCGGCCCGGGAATCGAATATATAAACGTTCGTTATATTAAGTGTGTTTGAAAGTTATATGAAAAAAGTTTATATTAATTAATAAAATTATATTAAATGAGCTTTAGGTTAAAAATGTTGCTGCCTGTGTGGAGCGGTTAAAGTCAAAGAATCATTTATTCCATACGTAAAATAAATTTACAATTGAAAACGTCACTTTTAATCTACTGTTCGTTCACTATGCTAACTACCCTGAGAAGAACAAGCAAGAAACTCTAGGATTGCTCTTTTCAAATAACCTTCAATGCTATGGAATAAATACACTTTGAACCAAATTTGTGTGGAATCTAGAGCCATGTCGTCTTTCCATACATCTTTATCTAACACGTAATCTTAAGTTTTATAATATGACTTTTTCAATTACCATGCTGGACTGCCGAGAAGCCTCGGGTTCGAGAGAAATATTTGTGTGGCCTACATTTATTTCTCTCGTGAGTTTGGGTGTAATTTGTGGTTGTCTAATATGTCCATAGCACTCGCGATACAGGGTCTCCCTAGTGCGGAGCTATGAGTGTGTGTGTTGTTACGTTATTTGTATGCATATACATTACACACCTACTTTTATGTAGCCACAGGCCACTATATAATATTGCCATAAAACAGTAGCCAGTAGCAGTGGAGCTCCTTGCGAAAGAGTTCATCCAGGGTAGTACTGCCGCCTTACCTATTTCTGCCGACAAGTAATAATGTCAGCATTACTGTGTTCCGGTTTTGAAAAGTGCTGGTGAAATTACAGGCACATAGGACTTTTGAACTTATATCGCAGAGTGTCGCTTGCCATCAGGCGCACGACTTGTTCGTCCCGTCATTTGATGTTATAAAAAAAAATAAGAGAAGCAACTTGCGTTAGCGGCCTTTTAAATTTTTCTGTCTTTTTCCTCCATTATTCGCGTAAACAAAAATTCGGTTCAATAAATTCCAATGTGCTCTCGGAATGTTCTTTATGTCTTTTTTTAGATTTTCGCATACATTGGATTACGTTATTTTCGTGTAAGAGAAGTGATGGACTCACTCTGCTGTAAGATCGATCGTTTTCGATTATTTCGGCTCGGCGTGATACTTTCATTTTTTATTTATATACAAATTTATCTTCTATTTGTTCTATCTCTATACGGCGTTATTCGTAAAACACCAATAATCTCGCTGGACTATAATATTATCATCATCACAAACGATAAGTTTCGTGCCGTGACTTTTTACAAAACGTACATAAATTTACCAAAACTTTAATTTTTTTTTTAATTAAAATTAAATAAGACTTTATTTATCAAACACACACACACACACACTATATGTAAAATATGTGAAATTCAAAATTATACTATTGTTGAACGTAAAATTTGATTCTCTACAGGTAAAAAAACCGTCGTTAGAATATTGTAAAAAAACAACTAAAAGATGTCTATGAAATAATACACAAAATGAAAAAACATTTCGTTGTAAAATATTACGGTTCTTTTTTAAATTTCACCCAAAATGAACAGAGCAAGTTACGTGGTAACAAATACAGTTAAATACATATTTAGATAAGACTGCATTCCAAAAGCAGTGTACACAGCATGATAAAAGAATGGTAGCTACTTGACTATGTGTACTGTGAACATATACAAGTCCAATCTCGAGCTAAATTAAAGCAGATGTAGTACATTCTGCAATAAAGCGGATGGGGCGCCCCTGCTTCACCCAAGCCTATATTGCCCTTATGAAACTCCTAGGCAAACATATGCCTCATTCATAGGAGATAAAACCGACGTATGTAAGAAAATCCTATAGTTCTTTAACCCGTTACGTGTCGTATAGACACATTGTCGCATAAGATTTTGGTACAATTTTTTTGTTATAAATTTAAAAAAAAAAAAAAAAAAATGGTAGATGAAATTACAGCTGCGCGTTTGGAAACACCGTGTGGCTCCGTGACGCTACATTTTGTGTGCGTTTGTCTATGACGCACAACTCTTTAATTATTTTGGTAATATTAATGTACCAGACAGTATACCAAACATGATATCAATCTAAGGAATTTCCTGTACTATGAGCGTCAGAGCCAATATACTAAAATTATAACGGGAATCGAACCTGGGATCTCTTTATCCAGCGCCTAAAATGTAAACCCGTGGTCCCATCTTAAAACATGAATGAACGCAAATAGTTGAAAATTTGTCTATTTATTTACTTAATGTTAAATTATATAACAGAATTTTAAATCAAATTCTTATTTTTTAATGAAAATTTATCTTTACATTTGTTGCCTTTAACTTTTTCAAAACGTTTCTTGACAAAGCTGTTACAGCCTCGCAACGGCGAACCTTCTATTGTATTCCCAAATCAAGTTCTTTCGAAAAAAAAAATGGTTTTTCTTTCTTTGTCTAAACTTTTTCACTTAAAATTTTAAACCCGACATTGACATTCTAATTAAATGTTCAAAGTTGTTTGTTTACTTTTATGTTTTGTTGTGCAGTTCCGTTTATACGTATATATACAGTTCACGCACTTTTCCTTTCAACAAATAAAGACAAAAGTCACAGTCGTCCATTCGCTGCTATCATAACACACATCTTTCGTCGTTTCCAAGATATGTTACACAAACATGATGGAATAGGACTATTATGAGGCTATAAAAAGTCAGTTTCACTTAGGAGATATGTGGCAGGTTGGGGGTTAAATGTTGTATTAAATAACTCGTTGGCGAACAGGGCTAAAATTCTGTACTCGTCATAATTTTTTTATTTTATTTATTTCATTCTGGCAACATGACACCTAATTACAAATATACATTTGGGAACAAAGATCATTCCATTGTATGGTATGAAAAAAGTCGGGACAGCAGAAGTTGGTCAAATTTTATAAAATATTTTTTCATACAAAATGAATAAAATTGATTTTTTTTAATGCTAATAGACTCAATTTCTTTTAAGGACGACATCATTGTATCAGAAGAAAAAAAATTAGGAAACTTCTGCAGTTGGCCAAATTCAATAAAAAAATTCACACAAAATGAATGATGAATAACATTTTGTTAAATTTGACAACAATATAATTTTTATGGTACCAAGAGACGGGACGATCAAGTCGTGCTTCGATTATTAGCTTCTAGTTGCTGGTAGTTTGTATCCGACACAAGACGCACGTTTGCCTTAAAACGCGAAGATCTGCGGGGCACAGCCGCTGCGCCCGTCACCCTGAGTGAGACATGAGTTGACAAGTCCCATGTGCCTGTAATTTCACCAAAACTGCTGCGCATCAGTAAGTTCATCAACGTTCCGAAGACAAAATAATCCGATCTCATTTCTGTAATAAAAGATTCGTTCATTCATAAGTACCTAATATTTTTATTTCATTGAGAAGGCTTAGATTTGTCCAAAATTATACCTGATGTTAATTCATTCGATATATTGACGAGCTCTTACGTTTTCGTGATTACTACTTATTGAAAATTAATATTAATGTAGTGGCAGTAGAGCGCCTTGTGAAAGAATTCGGCCAGGGAAGTACTGCCACCTTACCTGTTTCTGCCGCCAAGCAGTAATGTGAGCATTAAGGGTGCTGGTGAAATTACAGGCACATGGGACTTGTCAACTTATGTCTCAGAATGCCGAGCGCAGTAACTGTGACCCTCAGATCTTTGCGATTTAAAGTTCTGAGTGGCACTACAACTATTATGGATAGGCGTGTCACTTATCACTTGGCGCACTACCTGTTCGTCCCGTAATTTGGTATTATTAAAGAAAATTTTCTCTTTCTATTCTGAACTATAGTTACTAAAGTTGTTGATTTAAATATCGTATTTTTAATGTACCAAAGAACATTCCGATTTACGCTACATACAAAATGTAAAATATTTTATTTTAACAATTTGAATTTTTTAGTAAATTGAACGGGAATTAGAAATAAAATAAAACAGAGATAAGCGATTCCGATCCGTGCCGAGAAACGTAGATCATTTATAATTTATTATAATCATGTAATATTAAGAAAAAAAAAATCACTAAAAATGTATGTTTATTATTAAGAAAAAAAATCACTAAAAATTTGTTGATATTGTATATTTTCTATTATATTTACTCACTACAAGTGCATGCTGTGAACAATACAAAAATAATTTATGTTATTTTAATGAATAACATCAGCAATTTTTACAACTCTCTCTCCTTCAATATCTCTTAATTATTTTATTTCTTTGTCCATAGAAATGTTTTCTAAACAGTATAATTTAAATATTCTGCAAAAATGCCAGTCCCAAAGCTTAAAGTAACCTTAAAACAAACACCAACAATGATCTCCGACTTCCACGGGAATTTTGAAATGTCTGAAAACGGATAACCTAATTTTAAGGTCACTTTGATGACCCAGACCGTATAACTCTTCACCAAATTTGGAACCTTTTAGATTTAATAAAATAGCTTTTGACAGTTGCTTCGAAGTTATCTTCTTTGTCCTTTTTCCGTCCCTATCTTGTTAATGCAAGGTTTCGCTTGTAGCAGTGCCACGTGAAAATATAACTTTGTAATCGCAATGTTGGTGCCACATACGGCTGTCGGATTGTTTCTGCAACGCGTCACTTGTGTGTTATACTGTAAGGTGCGACAGGATGCAAAATTTGCCTACAACATATCGAGAGGTGTAAGACAAAAACCCATCACGTACGTGGCTCTGATCCTAAAGTAAATAGCTAAATCACTTGTGCTATGGAAATCTGAAACAACGACGGTACCATAAACACACAGCCTGGCGCGGGGTAAATATAGAAAAGTTAGTTTTTGTACCAGTCGGGGTATGAACTCGGGACCTCAAAGCGACATTTAGCGCTTATCCATAACACTTGCAGTGCCACTCAAAACTGTAAACCGCTAATAGATATTTGTTATTTAAAGCTAGTTTTAACAGCAACCTTCGGCTTGGCGGCAGAAATAGATGTGGTGAAACTACTTCCATGGACGAACTCTTTTACAACGAGCTCTACTGCTACCACTTAAGATCTAGAATAGTATAAGTATATTCTGTCATTCAGTATAAACTCGGCAATGTTGAAAGGAACACTCCTAACAAGTAGAAAACAAATAGTTAATTCCAGAAAACGATCGGGTATCTTGGGCCGGAACAATGCCACAAATGAAATTCAAAGAGGGTTCTCGCCTCGAGCCTATTCCTTGAGCGAGCGATCCTTTCTGAATTATTTAACCACTGGGTTATTCACCCTTGAAATTTATACAGGTCGTTTTAAGCCGGAAAGTAGGAAGCGTGAGCTAAATTGGAAAAGTGAAGGGCGTCCATAAAATTTGTTGAGGTCCTCCTAGAGTCATTTGGAAGTTACCTGTACGCTGCAGGCACAGGTCTCCTTTGAAGAGAGGTTGAATACAACGTTCACTAAGCTGACACAGTGCCTATTAGGGACTTCACAATAATTTCGAATATTTTTTTATGACCTTTATGGCGGTCATTACAAAGAAACAAAAAGGAAAATACATTTATTTATTTACAACAAATGGCACTACAAAAGAAAAAAACTAAACAAATCAGAAGTAATACAAAACATAATTTTAACATTCAGATGTGAAACATAAATAATTAATTACGAAACAAAAACAGAAATAAAAAAAAGAATAAAAACACAAACTATTCACGTAAACAAGGACACTAGGCACATACAGTTATTTTTATGGTGCCAGCCGCGGTTACAAAAGGGTCACTAACTCAGTATTTTCTGGAAAACGCAATGCGTTCCCAGCACTTATTTTCAGTTAGGACCTTATGCAGTCACGGAATAACAAACGGAAATAAACTTACTTAAACATGATGTCGCATTAGTAAACTGAATTCATAAAGACTCCGTAATGTACCAACCAACATTGAAATATGAGAAATACGCGATCTCCCTACTAGGATATAAATGCTACTATTCTATATCAACATTTCCAATCTTGTAACATTTGATTTGTAGTCACGTGTGTCCGTACCATAATCCCGGCAGGTAATATAAATTTAGATGGATTAGCAAACGCTTGACTAGGAATGAATACGAGCCGGTTTTTCAAAGGTCAATTTCATTCAAGGACGTTAACACGGGAATTTAAAAAA
>NW_020653993.1:9091166-9254373 GCF_003589595.1 Hyposmocoma kahamanoa
TCAAAGGTCAATTTCATTCAAGGACGTTAACACGGGAATTTAAAAAAATGCTGTGATAGCTTTGGTTTGACCGACCGCTTCGTTCATCTGTTTATCGAAATTGTGTGTGTAAATTTAATTTCCCATGAGATTTTAAGTGAAGGAAAACATAGTGATGAAACTTGCATGTCGAAGGTTTACAACCCTCGGAAAACGTCTGGAAAGCCCAAGTCGCATTGGGCTAGCGTGGCGGACAATGGCTTTGGCCCTCGCCTGAAAGGAGACCCGTGTCCCAGCAGTGGGACGTATAAATGAGTAGATGATGATGATGATTTAGAAAAAGGTTTCTTGCGAGAACTATTGCGACAACCTCGCTGTGGGCGCTGGATGCGGGGGTCCGATTCCTGGTAGGACCAAACATTTTCTTAGTTGGTTCGAGTTGGTTCTAAGTTGTTCTGGATACTGCTCCGGAGTGATTCCGTAGTTTGAAGATCAGGTAATTAAAAGCTCTGAGCAGCATTGCAACTGTTCTGCCGACCGCTATCTAAAACGTTGCTAAGTGAAAAAATATTTTTTTTTAGTTCCGATAAGTTGACCACGCTAATTTTAACTGTTTTTAAAAGAAAATTCTGTGCTCTATTTTTTTAAACGACTTCAAAAAAGGAGGAGGTTCTCAATTCGACTGTATGTTTTTTTGTATGTATGTTACGCGATAGCTCCGGTATTTGTGAACAGATTTTCATGATTCTTTTTTGTTGGAAAGAGGGTACCTCCATAGTGGTCCCATTTTGAAGAAAATCATCCACATTTAAGGGTGGCTGTTCATGCATGAAGATTTTATAAATAGCGCCTAAATTTTATTATAAGCCGCAATTATTTAAATGGTTGATTTTGCTATTCTCCAATTCAAGGCGTTTTTCTCTCTCAATATTATAGTGGCGAACTAGGGAATGAATCCGAGTTTGCGCACTTTCCGGTAATCGATTTCAATAAAACTTGGTAATTATATGTATTTCCACGTACTTTTGAGGTCGGTTTTTTAGTACTCTGTACTGAGATTATTTGCTATTTAAAACGATGATTATTTGACCATTTGTCACCTAGCCGCGTTTTAGTTAGTCGACGGCAGTGTTATGGACAGGCGTGTCGCTTACCACCAAGTTCACAATTTGTCGTCCCGTCATTTGGTAACATAAAAAAAAATTGTGTGGTTGTCTGGCACGTTATAATTGTATATATATCCGGATAACCTGTATTACTTGCTGTTTCTAACTTACCGGTATTGTTTGTACAATTCTGACCTATGAAAAAGCAGCTTCATGTCACCCGGGCATTAGATGCATTTCACGGAAAGATCCACTGTTTAGCTTTAAAATAAATGACAACCCAGAAAAGTAACCCTTCAACTTCATTCCCACGACGTTTACTTAACCTATTTGCCTGTTTTCCCGTTCGTGGTCGTCACAGAGGTGCATTCACGTTTTAGCCTATATGTCCTCAACCTATATGCTCGTGCTTTCAAGCCCGGATGCTCTTACATAATCTTTCATGAAAAGTGACACTCAGTATGACTAACTGACAGAATGTTGACTGTTCCCTTTATACGTGTGTGAATGTATTACGTAATTTTCTATTAAGTCACTAAATCGATTTGAATTCATTGTTTATCAATATGATGCGTAATTGATATTGAGAAATAGAAGAGATTGTTGTTAGGTTTTTGATAGTGGAATATGGAACACAATGAAACTTTTTTAGGTAAAAGTAAAGTTTTTAATGTTTGGCATTTGGCCATTATATTACTTTAATGTTTGTGGCCTTACCTATCTCTGCCGCCAAGCAGTAATGTGAGCGGTCCTGGTGAAATTGCATATGAGATTTGTCAACTTGTGTCTCCGAGCGAGTCGCACTGCTCAGGGATAGGCGTGTCGCTGAACACCGTATACGTATATGTCGGATTTAGAACCAGGGAGAGTAGGTGAAGCTGAATCCTGTTCGTCTGGCTCGTCCCCGCCTTCCATAACACAAATACAACTTCAGTTTGATATATATATGTTTATTTTCAATTTGTCTAATATAATTCAATCGGCCGTGCAAGTACACAACACTAACAATAATACGGAAGACAATTACAATAGGAAGTGATTCAGGCATGATACTTCTCACTATTAGGACACGTGGACGAAACGGCGGCTGGAGCGAATGTAAACAGAACTCGTAACCGTCCAAACAGTGCCACCATCTGTCACTTGATTGACGGAGTGCGTTCGTACCACTAGGTAGCGAAATATCGGCGCAAATCAATTAATCATCATCGTTTTGGGCACTGCCAATAGAGGGCGCTGATTTGCTTGACGTTTTTATAACTGCCAACAGCAAAGGCGCCGACATATATCATAAAAATGTATCATAAAAATAACAAAACAAAATATATTGAGATGATTGAGTGGGTCCAGTCATATCTTTAGAAACTTTTAAGTTCTGCGAAATCCAGGTTTTATGATGGATCCAACTCCCCACTCTCGTGAATGAAAGGCATGCATTCTCCAACACTACTTACTTGACTTAAAATATTAAGGTTTGATCTAACATGACCGCACGCTATGGCACTGCATCTTTACTGCGACAATGCCCCGTGTAAAATAAACTTAGTTCAACACTTACTGTAAAAGTTCAAAGATTATCTTACTGGTTATATCTATACTGTTGGTAATGCCCAGGGCTCCCGCCTGTTCTCCTCATTCAAAAGTAGATCAAGTGGGGGAGGACTCTGTTAGAGGCGGAGGAAGAGAGGTAATTAAATAAAGTTTCTTTGCACATAAATTGGAAGAGGTTTCACATTAGAACAGATAAAGTGTGTGAAAGATTTTGCAAAGTTATTATTTCTTATAGAAATTAATAATTGATACCGATGACAGGAGATTAACTAAGTTAATTATTTACTTCCAAACATCGGATCAGTTCATTAATTTATACACGTTTCACTGTTGAGTCTGTCACTGTCTTGTAACTCAACACCATCAGCAGCAACTCCACTGTGTCGTTGTGACCATGGACCCGCCGATTGTCGATCCCACAATGATCAAATCCGAGTCGAAGGACCCGGTACATGGTTCTTCCACATGGGCCAATACGCGTTGGATTTATGTGGACTGTAAAAACATGATTTTTTAAAATTTCAAGTAACGGGACGAACAAATCTTGCGGCCGTTGGTAAGCGACACGCCTACCTGGGAATTGCTCGCCCGTCTCTCAACCTGCATGCATGAAATTTGAAACTAGTATAAAAAATATAATTGTACATGCCATGACAAAGCCTAAATTTAGAATTTCGGCCTGTGACCTGGGATAATTGAGGACAAAGATCACCATGTTAAGTCTATGGGAAACTAAGGTCACTGTTGCAGCTCCCTGGGACATAAGTTAACCTACACACCCTTTAAAACGGGAACACAGTAATGTTCATATTTACTTCCTGACAGGAGAAATAGATGACGTCGGGGATGTCGCAAATATACAAATATGTAGCATTCGTAAAAGAAACGTATCTGGGGGGCTACTCTCGATCTCCGTCTGACTTCCGTCCGAAACAATTACTGTCAAATAAGTAATATTCGACAAAATTAAAAGACAAGTATCCAGTATGAAGCTTCATTCGCATCACGCGTCTTTTCGTTTGTCAAGTATTGCTTATTTGGCAGTAATTGTTTCGGACGGATGTCGGACGGAGATCGAGAATAGACCCCCTGCACTGCACTAAACCAAATTTTACAAGAGAATGATTGAACGTCTTTACTTTGTTATTTTAATGGCTACGACTTTCAATTTTACACAGTAAGCATTGACTTACAATTATATGGACGTCGGGTCTGCGCTAAAAAGTGTCCGAACTTATAGGGCGTTAAAATCGTATACAGAGCGTCATTCACGCTTTAGTGTTCGTTTGTTCGACTGACAACGAAGCAAGCAAAATTAGACAGTACTGCGATGACATTACAATTTAAATTCAACGTTTTAGCTTTTTCATATACCTTTACATGTCACTACGTTTAAATAGGTTGACTTGGGACATTTTTTTTCGTGGTTTTTGTATTAGACCCGCCGTCCATTTATTTGTAAGTCAATGACAGTAAGCATTAATTTATGTTGTCTACGGAATGATATAAATAGATCTCGTAAATCGCGCTAATATGGTTGGTATGACATTTACGCATATTTGATTTGGCCACTAATTTACCGAAATGGAAACTTATGATCCAATGCTAGTTACGCGTTATTGCACTATCCTCGACGATGTAGCGGCAGTACTTTCTGAGACGAAGTAAGTAACAAAGAGCTCTTGCTTAGTTTTTACTGTATGCTGTACACAAAAGTTCTTACAATGTTTATCTTTAGTGGTAAAGAAACTGATCAGGGCGAGCTCTCAAGATTACAGTTTCTACGTGAAAAGTTTAGTTTGGAGCTCTTTTCAGCACGCCCGAATCGACCTCGAGTTTCCGAGAACGAGCGCTCTCACGGCAATGTTGTCAGCACTTATTACTTAAAAGCATCAAGACGGTAATTCGATTGCCTCCAAATTGTGCCTCGTGACAATTTTTTTTTTCGGATCTAATTTTTTTATAATGCCATAGTACCATGGTCATGGATCACCCTTTTCTAGAAGATCACGACCGCGGCTGCGTTTTATTATTAGAAATCCGCTCATTTTTGAAACAGTTTTATTTAGTGATTATTGTAGCATATTTATTTTATTTTACCTGTTTATATTATCTTTTGACAACTAGGCATTCTTCATTTCATTATTGATGTTGTATAGTATTTTAACTGCCTCCGTGGCCGAACGGTTACCATGCCGGACTGCCATGCAGAGGTCCTGGGTTCGATTCCCAGGCCGGGAGAAATATGTGTATGGCCTACATTTATTTCTCTCGGTGAGTTTGGGTGTAATTTGTTTTGTTGTTTTGTTGTGGTTGTCTATGTGTGTGTCCATGGCACCCGCGACACAGGGTTTCCCTAGTGCGGGGCTATGTTGAGTGTGTGCGTTATTATTATTATTATGTATCTATTAGAAAACTCTATCTGTCTTTAGTTTCAAGCTGCTTAAAAATTCTATGGAGTCTTCCAGGTATTAATAGGCATCAGTTCGACAGAACTACTGGGAATCGTAAATCCAGTAGTTCTATCTACAGAACTGTACTACAGAACTAGTGTGAATAATCGGAACCAGCCGCAGCCGCATAATGTATACCAGCCGGTGTTATAGCGACAAAAGACAATAATTTAAATACCTTACCAATTATTTTTAATTTACCAAAAAACATTTCAAAATACCCTATATAAGATTTATTAAATAAAATAAAAAATATTAATAAGTATTTCTGCAGTTTTATGTCTGTTTGGGGTTTGTCATCACTTCAACTCAATGCTTGTTTACAAATTTCTTAGGTTTTTGAGATTAGAAATGACTCTGTTTTGCAGATCTCTCTAAAGAACCCGAACAGTCGGTCCGTTTGAAAAAAGAAAAGAAACAAATATACGCGATTTGCATCCGAAAAATAGTTTCATTTTCAATGCTTGTTTGTTACAAAATATTCTGCTACGAATCCAATTGGAACATCCGTTGATTTGTATCCAAATAATCAATGGCGTACTTCTGAATATCTGAGCTTTGATATTTGGATTTGAATACTCTATCGGGAAATCAGTTCGTCCTACTTTTCTGTAACTGATCAATGCAAATATGAATTTCATTTATTTGAATGCTGAATAATATATGTATTTCATACCAAAGTTACCAGAAGATTTGGGCGTTTAAACGAAAATGTTTTCCATATAAACAGTAGAGCCCCGTGTAAAAGAGTTCGTCCAGGGAAGTATTGCCGCGTTAACTATTTCTGCCGCCAAGCAGTAATGTGAGTATTAATGTGTTCCGCTTTTAAAGGGCAAGGGTGCTGGTGAAATTACAGGCACATGGGACTTGTCTCAGGGTGACGTGCCAAGTTGTTAAGTGTCGAGCCCGCCATCTACAGAAATTAGTTCGTCAATGTGAATAATAATGCCATAAATAAAAATAAATCTCGTGTTCCGAAAACCTGTAACGACTTACTCTCGTTTTTCGTTATCAACACAATATTACAAGCTTTTTTAACATAATGTCTATGGGCTTAAACGATTTTGTGAGTTTCAAACAAAAAAGTGTTTAAGTGAAAAGTCCTTTTATAAGCACGCTTATTTAAAAAAGTACAACGTTTTAACGTTTAAAATTTATAAACAGTTTTTTACCGTTTCTAATATATAACACAGTTGAGTAATTCCGGGATTTCAACGACCACTCATAGTTTATCCTTTGCAGTTTAGGTAAAATATACTCATCCTATTCCGATATCTGGTTGTTAGGCTTTGCTAAATAAATTCATTTTATATTTATAATTCGCTTCGCGTTGAGCCGCTGTGTTTATTGCTCTCCAAGAAAATTGTTTTAAAACTCTCGCAACCCGTAGTTCTCTTGTGCAAAATGTAACAGCAGCAATAACCATGTTTTGTGAAAGCAGTCTGTAGGGCTAGCGCAACAGGGTGCTTGTGCGAGAGCGACATAAAGTGCGACATACTCGCAACATAGCAACATATCGCACATCTATGTCGCTCTCGCGTAAATCGCGTCATATTGTGCCAGCCCTACTGTAGTTTTTTATCCAATTACTAACAAACTAGGTGATACTTTGATTGCTTTGTTTGTGTGAATGTTCAACGGCAAAGGAAATGGACTGAGATAGATAAGTATATGATAGTGTCACTACTGACTGTAGATTTGTAAATTATGTATTACAGTTTGCCCGACATTGCTGGAGAAGTGAATAGTGTAGTCTTCATTATCATTACCCCATTCGTTTAGGCCATAATTCGCCATACCGGCGCATATGACGAGTTGGGAATTTCATGTTTTCTAAGGGCAACGACACTTGGGATCTTCTTTGACATATAGATTATAAAACGACGCTTTCATTCAAACTCCTCACATCCTCAGAAGCCGTAAGTATCCGTGCATAGCAAAGGCTACTAGTGACCATCCGACTGTTACTAATTGTGCACTGTAGAAACAGAAAAATCCCCCACCACCTGGTTTTATCATCTCTCAAGAGCTACTGTCATCAGGTTACTATCTGCGGTGGCCCGTGTGAAAGTCCTTGAATTGACTTCGTATACAAATAAGTCGCTGCAGAGACGAAATGTGTAAATGGTGGTTCAGGGATTCTAATCTAATCCAATGTGACTCTGGTGCCCTAACACGGCCCATGCAGCACTTGATTAAGTGCCTTTATGCCCTAAAACCTGTACGAAGGTGTATATCTCTATACGGTCAAGGTGGCAATACGCCATTCAAAGTCTATATAGGTATAAAGAAATGATACGATAAGGAGAAGAATAGTGTTGTCCTCGTAGAAACGATGGATTTTTGTAGATTGACGGCACGGACGGCATGATTTCCGAACGAAATTACTATGTCGTAAATCGATATGCATGAAGTTTGAAATTAGAACAGAAAAAAGTATATTTTTTGAGTTTAAAATTTTCTGTAATTGCAATAATTGAGGCTCTACGCGACCAGAGATTTGCACTCAAGGTGGCAATGTCCAGAGCCAACATAGGCCTAAAATAAAAGGTGTATCGACACGATAGGAAGAAGACATGACATGATGAAGCCGTTTCCTAACGGGGTTACCGGCGCTCGACATGGGCTTAACAAGAAAGCATTCTGATAAAATCTGCAAGTCTTATTTTATCTGTAAATTTTCTCCAAGGAAACTCGTAGTTTGGCACAATTTGATTTACATGTATTACTGTGCGAATCAACAATATCCGCGCAACTCTTGTTACTACCGGATTTAATCAACATTTTGTGCAAGTTGAGAAACTTCTTTTCATGAATTCCGTCGTTATCGGAGTTTGCAAGTTTCGAAGTGATTGCTTGCAGTTTGTGGCTCATTTTAATTAGATAACTTCTATTCGAGATCTAGTTTGTTCCCTTTTCCAATTTAGTTAACTGTTCTTTAAATGTATTGTTCGAGACTTTTCGGTGATTTCAAACGAATTAACTGCCAGCAATGTAAACACCAAACCGTTCAAATGTATTCACACACACATGAAACAAGAGACAGCTGATTAGCACTTGCGTGTTGTTGTCAGCTTCTCATATGTGTTTTTTCAAGAATTCCACATTTATATAGCAAACGGCAATGAAGTGGAATTGTGCAAAAATACTTATTCCTTGAATGTTATAACTTGGGCCTTATAAAGGCGAGAGTGAATAGGCGTTATTTCCGTGTGCATATTCCATTTTTGACCTCATCTTCACGTTCTATCAGATAAAGTTGAAGTCAAATGTTCACTTATTTCTTAATATATAAACAAATAGAGCACGGGGCAGTGATACAATTAATCTATTCCAAAAAAAAAACAACACACATATGTTTATGAAGTACTCAATTACATAATATAATATATTCTTCTTTTTCTTATTATTAAGCCGTTCTTAACCACAAAGGCCTCCTGCAGTTTTTGCTATCTTCCCGGTCTTGAGCAGTTTCTAACCACTTTGTTTCCGCCAGTGCTTTGATGTCGTCATACCAACGCATCTGTGGTCTTCCTCTTGGGCGATTTTCGTCTCGCGGTCTCCATTCTACCACTGCCTGGCACCAAGAGCCTTTCTTGTGGACGACATGGTCAGTCCCACTCCCACTTCAATTTCGCAACCCGTTTAGTCACATCGCTCACTTTACTGTGCTCTCGGACTAATTTTTTTCTATTACGGTCCCCCAGCGGCCTTCTTTTCTTTCGATAGCTCTTTACGCTACCTGAAGTTTGTGGAGAACATAACATAATATAACAGGAAAAAACTACAATATTCACATGATACATACACAAGAATTAACTCTTCGTTATTGTTTCGCTTCCCGAATTTTTGAAAGCTGCGAGCGTTTACATTTTCAACAACAAATAAATACATAACAAATTCTGCTGCCGAGTATTACCGGTCCATATTTCTGCGTTGTATTTTTCCAATACATTTCTGAAAAATAACAAAAGTATTTTCCGAAAAATATTTCACAAAATTTTTAACCATTTGAAAATTTTCATACGATTCGCGACACTACTGACGAGTACCGTCTATTATGGTATATACCAAGAAATAAATCAGTATCAACCGTATAATCCGATGATACAGCGGCATTTGAGTTCACTTATTAATGCAAATTTTATTCCCCGTGGACACGAAATACCTGCCAAATCTTTTTCTCCTTTAACAAGTTACAACCTCGTCAAGCCAAAAGTTGAAATATGAATTGTAAATTCGCATATCATTGGCTATTTCTAATGTTCTCCAATTTTTCTTTACAGGTAAGCATCTGTTTCTGCTCCGTGCCAGTTTTTTTGGTAATATTGGTGATACGCTTCTAGCGGGTGAGTGTGATTTTAACAAAATTAAGATAAAAATTTTGACAGTAAAACCATAGTAAAATGAGAGATTTATGGTAACGCCTTACAAAGTTGTTACGTTGTGCGGCGCTTGTTTGTGGGCGAGACCGCCACGCGCCGTGTGGAGACATTCACCACACATTCACATAATATTGAAAGGCGCGTAGGGACGACCAGTGTCATTCAACGCAAGTGCATCGTGAGGTTATGCGAATGTGTGCATCCGGACACGGCGCGCGTGCATACATACAAGCCGCGCTGCTGCGTTTGTTTGTTGCGTGGAGTTACCATACTTATCTTATTATACTTTGGTAAAACCGTTTATAAACTATACAATTTTTTAAAGTTTGGAAAGGAGCATCTTAATTGGAAGGTTCTATTCCACACTTGAGTTCAAGTTCAAACTACGTGTTAGGTATTCTTAATATGTGTGACATTTACAATGATTCATGTACATAAATGGTTTTTAATTTATCAGTAGCGAGGGATTTATCCGAGATTGATGCATGAGGGGAACTGATGCTTAGGCATATTCCAGTTTTCTTCATGAAAATAAAATAATTGCAATAAAATCCAAATTACTTCGGTTTATTTGTTTCAATTATATTTATGTTTTCTAAATAATTATTTCCCCAACGTAGAAAAGAGAGATACGTTTTATTACTAAACTTTAGTTTATTCAGAGACTAAGCACGAGCACAAAGACGAAGTATTTGTTTCTTCAAGCTATGTGTTTACACTCACAAACGACGCCTCGCGATATACCTATAGAAGGAAGCACGACCTGTGCACACACACATTAATGCTATAGTCACGCCTTAAGTGGTAAAAAAAATTAGTTTATCTACTCTCGCGGGTTATCTTTACAGACGCACGTGTGACGATCGCGCACGTATCTCCTATAATACCTAGACAAGAAAATACTTATTCTACTCACGCGAGTTTTTGTCATTACGCGAATCATTTCTACAAGTTTGACCTTCCCGCGCGCTAATCCTGTAGTAGCGCCATAGTCGATGCACAAAAAAGTAATCATAGTTTATCTACTCTCGCGAGTTTTTGTCATCAATGGAGAGTTATCTCCACAGGCGTTAGCAAAACCATAACGCACGTTAAGGGTAAGTCTCAATCGATAGACAGGAAAATACTTTGTGCACTTTCGCGAGTTTTTACCACCACTTAATTTATCTACACAAGTGTAAGAAAGATCATCGATGACATTATTGCTATAGTAGCACTGTAGTCGGACAGTCGGTCGATAAAATAATTTATCTACTCTTGCGAGTTTTTGTCATCACTAAGAGCGGTTACCACGGCGACTTCCTCTGAGTCGCTAATAGTCTACCTTTTCACAAGCGATGCAAGCGTGAGACTGCATCGATACAAACGCGCGTTTGTATCGATGCAGTCGCATGATTGCATCGATGCAATCGCCTATAAATCGCAAGTGTAGCGAACGCGCGTTTGCATCGCTGCCGTGTGTAACCAATCTTAACGCGATAGCAGCGCCATAGACGATATTTATACATATAATTATTTGGCGTTAAAAACCGAAATATAAAAACTTCAGTTATACACTAAATACAGTCAAGGCCTGAATAGAATTGATTAGATGATAATAAGCCCTAAAAGGAAACCATAATTAAAACTTGGACAGTTAAGCCTGACCTACATGTAAGCCCGGGAATAAGGGTTGTCACACTGTTTTTTATTTTTTGCGTCAAAAGTAACATATCCTATTTACCGGCGGATCGCAAAATATAACTGTATTTGGTTCCATTGCGTGCTAAATTTAACACAAACTTATAAAGTGGAATTTACAATGTGAAAGCTTTTCGGCATTGGAAACAAACATTCTAAAGTATAACTCCATGATTACTTGTTTCGGTACTTAATTTATTAATTTCTAAGTTTTTCTAAAGCCAAAGTATCTAAACATGTTTCTTTTGTTCCATAGAAAATCTGCTAATAATCTCAGTACAGGGTACTAAAAAAACCGACCTCAAAAGTTTCTATTTGCCAAGTTTTATTGAAATCGGTTACAGGAAAGTGCGCGAAACCGGATTCATCCCCTAGTTTGCCAACCTGAGAGGTGGAATATTTTTTTCAAATTTAAATGAGACCATACTGAGGTATCCTCTTTCCAACAAAAAAGAATCATCAAAATCAGTTCATAAATGCCTGGAGTTATCGCGTAAAAAACATACAAAAAAAGCAACATACAGTTGAATTAAGATTACATACAACATTACAACATACAATTAAATTTTTTGAAGTCGGTTAAAATTTTCAATATCTCTGATAATATTTTGTCAAATTTCATAACTTCAAACAAACTAAGCTGTTTGCATACTTTTTGCTGTGTTATCAAGTGTATGATACATTATTAAGTAAGGAAGTAAGCTGCTAATCGTCACCACGTCTGAAATAACGTTATCATAAAGAATATGTTATCAAAATAAATGCCAACCCTAAATATAATTAACCCTGGATCCGCTCGGGCGTGCCCTTTGAACACCTTAACATGAACTAATTAAGGAAACTTCATTTCCTATTGATTCAACAGGAACTCAATTTGTTGTCCATGACCTAATGTGATACCTACTCAGTAATCAAGGTCATTAAAAGTGGTTTGGCATTGGAGCATGGGAGTCCTTCTATTTTCACACATTTTATTAGGTACCTATCTAGGTTGTCACGCTCGCCAGGCATTTTCACGGTTACTGCATCGCAACGCTCCATCACACAGTGCTTTTATTAGCCATTGTACACCCTTTCGCCCTCTTCTCTCAGTATCTGCCTGTATCTCGGTTATATCGACGGAATTACGGTAGAATTTTATCTCACGTGATGCGCCAGTAAAAAAATCTTGCAGAAAACAAGTGCAGATCGATCAAAGAAGAATTTAACATTGTCCGGGCAAAAAACATAACTCGATAATTAGAAAAACAAGTGAATGTGGAAGGAGATATGAATAAAGTCAACTAATAAAACAAATGCGAACCGATACATTTAAATTAGATTTGAAAAAAAAAATAGACGTCACATTATTTTAAATAATATCAGCACTAGCGGTCTCCGTAAACATGCGAGGTTTCAAAATTATACATTTTGTGTAGTGAATCGCTTTTTAAATTAGATTATTATAAAATTTAAAAAAGAAACTTAAAAATATAGTGTCTTTTAAAATGAGTACAATAAAATATGCTTTTCTATAAGTCAAATCTTTTCTAAAAGTAGCCATCTAGAAAACAATTTCTCGTCGTATGCAATCGATATCAACGTTCACATTCAATGTTAAAATTGACACGAACATTGCTTGTAGCTTTATTAGAACATTGAATTTACTGCATTGAACCATTATTACATACCGACGACGGGTCCGAGGCAATACTCAATAAGTGTGTGATTTTTCCTAAAATGAGTGTTCTACCTCAATGTAGTGTGCATTTTAAAAAATTGAATATCGTGATGTTTTTGCTGTAGTGATAAACATGTATTTTTTGTGAAAATACTCCACTAATTTGATATTATTATTGGTCACCATCATCAACCCATTTACGTTCCACTGTGGGACACGGGTCTCCCCTTAGACTAGTGTTGAGTTACTCTTACGCGAGGCAACTCGTTTGTACCACTCGCTTGGGTGGTTTGTCACAACACCTCATGTCACAAAAATGTCCCACCTCACACTTTACCTCATGTCATAGCCTCATGTAATAGCCTCACAGTGCTTCGAATCCAACAAATGCAACGACGATTGGTCCTGCACTGCCCGCTTTTTATCTGATTTTACATCATATATGATCATACAGATAGAGCTAAATAAAATTAGCATTTATTTATACTATATCATAACACTTAAGTTGCCCAATTTATTGATACTATCAAGTTATGAAAATGTGCTTAATATTCCCTGTCTGTTGCTGAGTCATTGCCGTAGGTGCAAACTTTCTTACCACTACTTCACCTCATTTGAAGTAGGCCATTGTACCGCCTCATTTTTTCAAATGAGATACTCCCTCAAACTCATTTTAATTTCATGTCCTACCCAACACTACCTTAGACGCGGGTTTAGGTCATAGTCCGCCACACTGGTCCAATACGGGTTCTAGACTTTACACGTTTTCCGAAGGTTGTGAACCTTCGTCATCATGCAGGTTTCGTCACGATGTTGTTCTTCACCGAAAAACTCGCAGATCTTACGAATCTTTCTGTACCTGCTATAGATTTTTTGTATTGTGTCTAACTTAACGGCTGTTTTGCTGTAACGCCACATCGAAAACTACTCATTTTAGTCTACCTTCATGCTTTTCTCTTTTTTTTATGAGACTAAGTGACTGGTGGTAAGATTAGGTGGGCAACTTGTTCGCCCCGTATTATCATTTCCTAAGTAAAGTCATATTACAAAATTGAAGACTACGTGTTAGATAAAGATGTATGGAAAGACGATATAAGTCTAGATTCCACAAAAATATGATTTTTAAGATATTCCATAGCAATTAAGTTTATTTGAAAATAGCATTCCCTAGAAAAAAGCATTCTTGTTTGTTCTCGTTTTTTTTTTATAATATCAAGTGACGGGACGAACAAGTCGTGCGCTTGATGGTAAGGTACCTGTCCATAACAGTTGATAACACTCAGTGCTTTCAATAACAAAGATCTGAGGAGCACTGCCACTGCGCCCGGCACCCTGAGACATAAGTAGATACTAATTTACCATTTGACACGTTTGATACGTCTCTGATACAAACACATGGCATCGCAATAAAGAAGGATGGCGAAAGCTGCCTCAATAATGACGAAGAGCCGTTTATGGACTTTGCTTGTATAATTTTGCGTTTTAGTTTATGCTTAGTTCGGTTTCAATATATTTTTGTTTATTTTTAGGAGTCGGGAATAAAAAAATGTTAAACATTACTATGATATATGTGATTGAATACAATAGGTAAATTTATGAGTATCACACAGAAACGTTTTAGTTGCAAACCCGATGTGTTATCATACCATATTTTTCAGTCATAGCCACCACTAGATACAAATTACACTCAAACTCACGAGAGAAATAGATGTAGGTCTTACATAAATTAAACACGTCCTGGGAATCGAACCCGGGACCTCTGCGTGGCAGTCCAACATGGTAACCGTTCGGTCACTGAGGCAGTTAAAAAAAGGTGACCTTGTTTTCCTGATTCCGAATATGTATGTAACTCAATTTTGATAAAAACGTTAGATGCTATATTCTCGCCTCTACCGTAGATAAATTTTGAGTTGCAATGGTATAGTCGCCCGGGGTCAAGGAATCGGGTTCAAGAACCCACTAACGACATTTACATGTGTGAAGATAGAAGTAACACGAATCGGTCGAGTAATTAACGCGATTGTGTCGCTTGGCGGAATGAACAATCTAACGCCTAACTTGGCCACAGAGGCAGTTTGAGTACCATTGAAAAGTTCATTTAAATTAAATATAATGGATAACTCATGTCATGAAAATCTCTAATTTATTAAATTTTGCTTTGAAACGCTCGATACGTCCAGCGGTCACGATTCCCCAGCCTCCTAACCGTCTTAACATGAAAATTGGCGTGTTAAGTATATGATATTTTAGTCCGAACATCTGGCTGCTTTCAAAGTTAGATAATTAATCTTCTGTTAGGAAATGGTACAAGCAGTGCCGGATAAACCTAGAAGAAATTAAGATATTATACAAGCAACTGTTTAAAGCATCACGTCTCTGGGGGTACCAAAGACACAGAAGTTCTACCCAAGTTCAAAATAATTTAATTAATGTTATTTACAGTTTAGTAATGACAGATAAATTAGGGCCTTCAAATCTCTAGAGATACTTGTCAGTTAAATTCCGACTAAGACTGAATATCTAATGTATGAGATAAGTAAACCTCAAGCCGTTCATATAGAGCAGTTTCCCAAAGTGGGTCCCTACCGGGTAAGTGGGTCCCCCAGTGGGAGCTGAAGAGTTCTCGGGGGGGCCTCGGAAGCAATTTGGGTCGTTGATACTGTCCAGGAGGTGCTACCGCATTTGAAAAAACCTGAATTATTTATAAAAACTACACTACAATTATTTTTTCCTTATGATTTTTTTGTGTTAAGTTAATGTAAAAAATACGTGTTCTCAATTATTTTAAGTTTTAAGTTGTTGAGGCGTTGAAATTTTTTTATCATGCCTAATTGGACGGTGAGCCAAGAACTTGGGAAGTTTGGGAACCTATGATATAGGGTATACATTTGCTATACCGACAGCGACAGCTTCTACGCGGCTTACGCCAATTATTCTTATGTACTTACATGTACATATAAGGAATTATTGTGGCTATTGGTAGCTACAAACAAGTTTTATTGAACAAGGTTTGCTTTGCGTGCCTGTATCCTACCCTAGTGCTTTAGGGTGCATTTAATATGACTTCTTCATGAAACTTCTCGTCTCTTGAAAGTTCAAATGATCATTTATGCTATAGGATAAGGGTGCTGGTGAAATAACAGGCACATGGGACTTGTTAACTTATGTTAAAGTGTGGCGGGCGCAGTGCCAGTGTGCCTCAGATCTTTGTGATTTAAACAGCTGAGTGACATTGCATCTGTTATGGACAGGTACCTTACCAGGCGCACGACTTGTTCGTCCCGTCACTGTGGAATTTAGACTTATATCGTCTTTCCATACATCTTTATCTAACACGTAGTATTCAATTTTGTAATATGACTTTACTTAGGAAATGATATTCTTACTATGTGCTCCGGAATCTTATTGTAAAAACGTATACAGTTCCCCATAAAATAATCGTTGACCTTAGTTAAACGAATTGGTGAGATTGGACTTAGTTCTGAGGTTGATGTTATGAATATCTTCTTTCTTAATGAAATTATGTATATTTTTACTGGTACATTTGGATTTATTTCTTCGTCGCTTTCTTTGATTGTTTTCTATATTTTTGTGGAGAAATTCTCTTTTCTGTGACCCTATTAGTCATTTTAATTATATAGGTCGAATAGCAGATGTGTCTCGTATTTATGTCTTTCCAGGATGAAACTTTTTAGAATCACTACAATTCCTTGTCGCATTGATCATCTTGTCGGGGACATTGGTAAATGACGCTATACAAAACCAAATTTAACCGAAGAAGGTTTTAAAGTTATTACTTTGTTATTTCAATTTCTACAACTTTCATTTTTACACAACCATTCATTTATGTTGGCTACGGACTGTTAACTATAGATTCCCGTAAATCTTGTTAATTTACTTGCCACGTCATCTACGCGGATCAGATTTTGCCGCGTACTGTGATGTGATGGCTTTCTTTTAGTCAATCGCAACTAAAATAGCGGGTCCCAATCATATAACTACAGCACTAGCATGCAAAACTCAAATTGGCTACATGTTTCAGATACGTGGTCCAATGCTAGTTGCACACGGAATTTCCCTATCCCCGACGATCTATTTCTTGAATCCTATACTCGTAGTCTAGAAAATTTTCTAGTTTCAGGCTAGGTAATTTTAATTGTCATGCTTGTTTATTACTTTAGTGTGGCGAAGAGTTCGCGCGTTGACCCCCAACCATTGTTCCACCGCCATTGTTAGCTCACAATGAGAACTCCGGCAAGGTGTTCGACATTCCTCTTACAATCCGACCCCAGGTTGTGACTTTGGTATAAAAGTTGAGTCGATCACTGTCCAAAGGTAAGCTGCGGAATTTGGACCAGAGCTTTGGGCGGTGCCCATCTCCAAGTAACCAGCGGATGTTAGAAATTTTGATTCAATGTTACTGAGCACGCCAATGCCATTTGTCCTATTTAAGGACTCGCTCACGGCTAGGGCATCGAAGAAGAATGGTGGCCGTATTAGTGTCGTTGTGCGGGTTAAATGAAAATTGAACAGAGGGTATTTGCGCTGGTGGACGTAACGTGATATTGGCGGGATAAAAAAAGGAATTCGAACCAATAGAGGGGGGGGGGGGGGGGGGTTAATTATATATAATATAATTAATATATAATATAATTAATATATAATATAATTAATATATAATATAATTAATATGTAATATAATTAATAATTCCTCCTCCTTGTGCAACCATCGAGTACCAATTCATCCCTAGTTAAAATCCCCTAGCAACACCAAAAGAAGAAATTTAGATTTTTTAAATTTGAACTTAAGAATTTTTGTACCTTTTACATAAAATGCGACTTGCACATGCCTCTATAATCACTTGGCGTTTTATACAGTTCGGTACTGGCCTAATGCAGCAAGCGAATATCTATACGTGAAAACTGAAAATCGCCAATTGAACCTTCATCTATGATTTATGTGTGTAGTGGATAAATAAATAGATTTTTATTTATTTATTTAATTTTCTTTAGACCACAGAAAAATTTCCGGTGTCGTGGTTACTTTCCTATACCTAAGTTTTATTGGATGCTTGTGTTGTGTAAGCCATTATGTGACACCTTCCTTATCAACTTGAGTTATCGACTGACTAGGGTCTCGTAAACAAGCAAAGGTCTTCAATTAATCTGTTTCGTCACTCATCTCTATTAGTCGAATAAATAACAACTCGTCTGGATAAAGTTATTTGCTCTTATCACAATCGTTTGAGTTTTCCTACGCTTGTTGCAATCGTTCAAGAATTGCGAATAGAAATATCGTGAGATTGTACAGCTTCTTGAAATAAAAAAATAAGCAACAATTCTATTGAATACTCACTTTGCTACCACTTGAGCGCTATTACGCGGATCGCGCGGATGTTGTGTGTATAGAGGTACAAACTTACGAGATCCAACGCGGACATGATCGCGTGTTCAAATTGGACACTTTGGATTAAACTGACTTTTACGACCGTTTGTATATGTGAATATGTAGTTTTAGGTATGAGAAATTGTTTCCTTGACTTTTAGTAGCAATAGAGGTCCTTGTGAAAGAGTTCGTTCAGTGGGCAGATGTGTACAAAAATTAATTACAAAGAGCAACCCCTAGAGTTTCTTGCTCAGTCTTCTCTGAGGAATCTGCCTTACGAATGAGTGGTCGATTTTAACCAATGTGACATTTCAAGTGTATTAATGCTTACCTATGAAAAAAAGACTTATATTGATTTTCATTTTTTTGTAGTTGCATACGAAGCTAAGCTAAGAAAATACTTAATAAGTACTGACACGTGCGGGTGTGAAGGACGGGAGACGGGCGACATATTTTATATAACTAGCTGGATCATTGGGTTGGTTACCTCGGTTGGCTTAGGTCGCAGTATGAAACGAATATATAAGGTACTTTCTTATCTTTCTGCCCCCGAGCAGTAATGTAAGCATTTGTCCGCTCAGATTTAGAGAGGTAAAGGTGGTATTGAAAATATAGGCACACGAGACTTGTCAGTTTCATGTCTCAGGTTGATAGTGGCAATGCCTTTCCGATCTTTGCTACTTAAATCGTTGAGTACTGCAACTGACTTTTGCCACCCGGCCCCCGAGTTGTTTGTCATGTCACTTCATGTCATAAGAAAGATCATGCAGTGGGATTATCAGACGATTTTATTTATAATCTTCCTGGTACAGGAGATTCCTCTGGTCTAATTTCTTGAAAGTAAAAAAGTATTTCCGAGGTATATCCATACCGACCCTGCGTTGCTTGCTTGTGAATATCCCGTCCAACTTGACTTGTGTAGCAGCAGTAGAGCTCTTTGTGAAAGAGTTCGTCCAGGGAAGTACTGCCACCTTACCTATTCCTGCCGCCAAGCGTAATGTTAGCATTACTGCGTTCCGGTTTAGGTGCTGGTAAAATTACACACAGGACTTATTAACTTATTACTCAGCGTGACGGGCGCAGTGGCAGTGCCCCTCAAATCTTTGCGATTTAAAGCTCTGAGTGGCACTGCAACTGTTATGGACAGGCGTGTAGCTTACCATCAGCGCACGACTTGTTCGTCCCGTCACTTGATATAATACAAAAATTCTTCGGATACAGAATTAACTGCGACGAAACTTGATATCCTTTCCAAGGTCAGGCGGTATTTGACACCGATATAGTTTCATACACTATACATTCCGATCACGTAATAGGATGCTGCTTTCATCTTCAGGACGGGTGCTGAATATCAGCTTGCCATTTTTGCCATTTTCGACTCTGTGGGTTAGTGTGTCAGAAAAGTAATCAATATTACTGCCTTTGTGGAAACGAAACTACGGTGCCTTGAGCACCTTCGTAAGGTTGCCTTTGTAGGCATTTTACCGTATACGCTTCGGCGATCGTGCGGCGGAATTTTACGAATTGATTTCGTAATTCCTTTTCTATCAACGACAAACAAAACTTGGCTTGGGTTCTTGAATTTTTGATGAAGGGGTTATATGCAAAGTTCCAATTCAAACGAAGCGTTATTGACTTTACGTTTAGGTATAATATAGTTAGAATGAGCGTCGCCCTGGTTTGGCATGGTCACAGGTTGCGAGCGCTGACATTTTTTCTTTGTGTTTGGTCTTTGTATTAATGTTTATAACAAACTAGTGGAGCTCATTTCACAAAAATATATGAATAACTGTGGCAAAACATCTAGAATATAGTTATTAAGGTTTTTTATGATACCAAGTGGTAAGAGACACGCATATTGAAAACAGTTGCAGTGCCACTCAAGAGCTTTAAATTACAAAGATCTGAGGAGTACTGCCATTACACCCGTCACCCTGAGACATATGTTGACAAGTCCCATGTGCCTGCAATTTCAACAGCAGACCTTAAAGGGGGCATTCATTATCCTGCATTACAGTCCGCCTTGTCGTCCGCCGCGTAATGCAGGATTATGAGTGTAGTCGCAGCGTGCAAAAGCCATCCTGCAATCATCCTGCGACATTCCATACGTGGGCCATACGCGGCGTACTGTCATGCAGGTAGTGAATGGGCCATTTTTGCCTTAAAAACCGGAACGTAGTAATATTCACATTACTGCTTGGTGGTAGTACTTTCCAGAACGAACTCTTTCACAAGGAGCTCTACTGCTACTAATGTATTAAGTTCCTATTTACTGTTTATTATCTTCTTTTTGACGGCCGCCTGTTGTACTCCGTCTTTTGTCTGTACATACGTCCTTTTGTGCAATAACGAGAATAGTACGACTGTATTGTAATTAATTGTCTTGTAGCGTTTAGCTTCTTCTTCCTTGATGTGGACAACTAGGAATCACAATTCCGTCTATTCTCCGTTAAATAAAACGAATGTAAGTACCTCATCGTCCACCACAAAGTCATAGCCATCAGGCGAGATTGTGAGCATGAGAAATGATATCACGTGTATTTAACATTTTTGCAAATATAAACGCAATGCGATTTATTGTTGTTGTTATATTATCAGTTGCTCCCGTTATTCCTCTGATTAAACGGATGACGTAGCCTACAATATTTATAAAATTATTATCTTAAACTCAGTTGGATTTCAAAGTGTTTACTTAGCTGTCGGATTTTGTGTTCAGATTAAATTAAATCGAAAGAAAAAAACAACAACAAGTAACTTTGAAATATTGGCGTTTTTAAAAATATATAAAATCATTAACTCAACAGCTTTTATCGAAAATGTATACTTAGTGAAAAAATAGCACGATTTAGTGATTAGTTTACAAATGATAATCTCGCTTGTTTTAAAATTGTGTTTTCGTTCTAGGAAGTACATACCCTTAACCGCAGCCATTAAGAATTAATAAAAAGTAATAAGTGTGTTATTCTGGCCAAAATAAATATTAATTAAAATTACTAAACTAAGTTAAACGCACAGGTTGCGTGGTTTTTTTCGTGAAGTGTAAAATTACAGTTGTCAAAATAAATCCCCAAACGATGCGCCATCGGGTCCTGCCCCTACTGGCCCCGGTGTTTCTTTCGAAGCTATGGAGGAGGAGACGAGCGAAAGCCATCGAGAAGTTCCACGGGGTATAACATCATTTCAAATACTGCATGCTGTTTAATCGTCCATTACGGCCCTTTATACTGCCTCCGTGGCCGAACGGTTACCATGCCGTACTGCCACGCAGAGGTCCCAGGTTCGATTCCCGGGCCGGGAGAAATGTTTGTATGGCTTACATTTATTTCTCTCGTGAGTTTGGGTGTAATTTGTGGTTGTCTATGTGTGTGTCCATGGCACCCGCGACATAGGGTTTCCCTAGTGCGGGGCTATGTTGAGTGTGTGCGTTATTTATTTATTTATTATACAATGCCATT
The DNA here is from genome assembly GCF_003589595.1 of Hyposmocoma kahamanoa. Taxonomy (NCBI): domain Eukaryota; kingdom Metazoa; phylum Arthropoda; class Insecta; order Lepidoptera; family Cosmopterigidae; genus Hyposmocoma; species Hyposmocoma kahamanoa. Next base: position 9,112,822 of record NW_020653993.1, read on the forward strand.
GTCACGGCCAGAGACAGAATGAGGTTACCGTAATACGAATAGCGCGCAAACGTAATTGCGAAATTGAGCACAGAACGCATGCGGCTATGATACAATTTTGCAATGTGTTTATTTTTTACTGTTATGTATTGTAAATTCTGCCATATTGCCATATATTTGGTGTTCAATGTTGCACGTAACAGTTACTTTTCTCGACTTGATGTAAAAATATCGAGCCATTACCGACGACTTAGTGCTATAGAAAAGTAACAAATTTTACAGTTTTTTTTTTCAAATATTTATTTACTATATTTCTATAATAATATTCTATAATAATATTTCGATACTAAATTGAAGTTTAATATATAATAATGAATTTCGTAACTGAGTGCATAATAGCTAAATTTTTTTTAAAACATCCGTTAAGCCATTTTTGACGTTTACAATATTTTTGCTATCTCCATTTGAAGATTTTTATGGCTTTCAAACGTCAAATATAACATTTACGAAAAAGGTGCGACAATTGTTGCATATTTTTAATCGTAAACGACGAATTGTGATGTCCTATGTGGAATGCGATAACAAGTGGGATCGCTTACGTTTTTTAATATTGATTCTGTCGGTTACCTGCACTAAAATATAAATAAATATTAGACATCGCATACGTTGCTCTGATCCCAAAGTAAGTAGCTAAAGTACTGTGTTATGGAAATCGGAAGCATCGACGACGGTACCACAAAACACACAGACCCGAGACAATATAGAATAGTTATTTTCTACATTGACCCGGCCGGGAATCGAACCCGGAACAGAGAGGACGAAAAAAAAAAACTGACTATAAACTTATCGTTTGCTGTAATTTCTATTTCATATAATTTTGGCGGGAAATGTCGACGCATACTTGTCCTTTATAGTTTAAAATATCATTTGCAATAAAAACGCTGGTTAGGTAAAACTATCGCTTACGATAAGTCGGCGGTCATGCCTCGATATCATTAGCCTAAACGCGTTGAGCACTTTTGATTTTGCACTGTTAGGCTCAACTCACACTGGCGCAGAGTCGAAGCGTCGCGACGCGTCAAGTTTTTCGCCTATAGCATATTCATCTATATTTTCCAATTATTAAGGCACAAATTTGTGTTTTGCAAATATGGAATCGAGCGACGAAAAACTTGACGCGTCGCGACGCTTCGACTCTGCGCCAGCGTGTGTTGAGCCTTATATCCGTAAGTGCCATGGGTTATTTGATTTTAAATTCGGGACTGATATATATTTTATTTGCCTTGACGTTTCGGTCGTATTGCAACGTCTATGGTCTCCAGGGGACTCTTGTCGAGGTAAATAAAATGTTTTTGTACACGAATAAGTTCCGAATTCAAAATCAAATAACGTGTGAAAATCGTGAATGTTTTAACCAGTGTAAGTGTCATAGCGTCGCTTTGCTTTCTCAAACTCGTATCTTAAAGCACAAAGTTACTGAAATGCAAAAAATGGATTGTATATACAAATTTTGCAGGTTGATTTCACATCGCATTTCCTTCATATTCACACACTGACTTTTACCTATTCTTAAAATAATGCGTCCAAATTAACACCCTTGATAAGAAATTTAAAATAAGTAGAAAGTTTTGCCAGCTCCTGAATAACCAATCTCTATGAGATACTAGTTTGACGTACGGCATCGATTTGTTGTTTATTTTGAGTACATTATAACACATATGGACTCTTTGTGGTCTGAATAAACAAGATTTAAATTTGAATTGCCAGTATAATGGGGACTTTTGAGCCAGTCACCATACAGAGGGCCTAATATGAACTCTTATTTTTACAGTTTACGCCGTAAAGAAACTACCCTGTAATTTCGTATTATGCACTGGTAATACCAGCCAATCAGCGTACACGTGACACTAGGCTGTCTTCTGCCCAAAGTTTGGCTGGCAATATCGTATTACAAACGTTATTTTGACATTTTATAGACGGTTGATCTGTTAAAAAGTAACAGTTATAAACCATTCAGTTTACAGTGTCTTGGTGTAGTAGTTTATTGAATTGTTTTGTGCTTAATTGTATAATAATTATTATAATATGGAGTTCTTAGGTTTTCGTGATTGTTACACATAGGAAATGAAACTATTTTTCCGGATTTAAATCGCGTATATTTGTTTTTTGAAACAAACCGACATGTCGGGCCCTTTACAGGTCCCATGGTCACATGGACAGGTGTAACACCGTAACTTACTGGTAAATATTCGTCCATGTTTTTAACCGACTTCAAAAAGGAGGAGGTTCTTCATTCGATTGTATGTTTTTTTTATATATATGTTACGCGATAAGTCCGGTATTTGTGAACTGATTTTCATGATTCTTTTTTGTTGGAAAGAGGGTACCTCCATTGTGGTCCCATTTAATTTTGAAGAAAATTCACCTCTAACGCATGAACATTCATTTTTATAAATAGCGCACAAATTTTAAAAGCAATTATTTTAATGGTTGGTTTTGCTATTCTCCAATTCAAGACGTTTTTCTCTCTGAATATGCTTTGAGTAGTGAGAACCGATTTTTATTATCTCCTGTGTCAAGTCCTGTACAGTGGCGAACTAGGGGATATTGCAATAAAACTTGGCAAATAGATGTAATTCCACGTACTTTTGAGGTCGGTTTTTTAGTACTCTGTACTGAGATTATTGAACGTTACTCTTGAAAAAGCACGAGCTAGTCAAGTCTTAGACAAAATAACCAGCGAGGAGTTAGCGAATATGTATGTCGTAATACGAATTTTATCCAGTTAGTTTTTGGGCGTAAAAAGAATTGCCTGGAACTTGCATGGATTTTTAAAAGTTCATAATACGCCACCAGGGCTCGTTTTTTATGTTAGTAATTTGTGGCGAAATCTCTTGTAAATTCCTGTTTTTGTGTTTTACTACGTATTGACGAAGCCTAGTTCTGATCTATGGGTTATTGATTTATGATCATTTTTTTCATCGACGGTTAAGGTCTGGGATAGTGACCAAGCGTTCGTCTGTTTTACTTAAAAAAGTTTTCAAAGTTTTCAATAGAGTTGAAAGTCGTAAAACCCAGCGTTTAAATATAACGTAGCAGGAATTACATTGTAGCTACACACAATAGTACTAGTTCTTCCCGTTCCTTGGAATTATAGCTTTAATACCCTCATGTTTTCCGAGCTAAAGGCTGGTGCTATCCGGGACATTAAATCTGGGACATCCGGGCACAGCGACGGGGTGAAGGACCGCCGAAAACCCTGCCTGTTTATTGTAGATAACTACAGCCTCTTGTTTACGATATTCTCTTGTGTAAGATGTAAACAATGACAAGTTTTATCTAAAAGCAATCGTAGTCCATGTTAGGTAGAAACGATATTTAAATCTAAGATGTGAATTGCCTACTGCCTGTATATACAGTGTGTTTTTTAACTGGGTCGGTGGTATGGGGAATTGCGAAACTATAGGAGATACAGGGAAACTGTCTTAGGAACCATTAAGTCTTTTTTTAACCGACTTCAAAAAGGAGGAGGTTCTCAATTCAACTGTATGTTTTTTTTGTGTGTGTTACGCGATAACTCCGGAAATTTGTGAACGGATTGTGATGATTCTTTTTTGTTGGAAAGAGGGTACCTCAGATGTGGTCCCATTTAAATTTGAAGAAAGTATTCCACCTCTTAGGGGATGAATGACTTTTCAGGTCGGTTTTTTAGTACTCTGTGCTGAGATTATTATGATTTTAATTTTGGCATAGAACATTTTTTGGTCAAGCCTGAGTTGCCTATAAAAATGAACAAAATTTTTTTTTAATGCTGATCGATTCAGTCTCATGTGAGGATCATTTCATTGTATTGGACGGAAAAAATCGGGACACCAGAAGTTGGGCAAATTTAATAAAAGTTTTTTATACAAAACGAATAAAATTGACTATTTTTTTGTACCCTGATAGACTTAGTTACATGTGTAATTTGGTTGCCACGACATGTACGCGGATTGGATTTGACCACTAATCTTAGAACCAGTTTTGGTAGCAGTAGAGTTTGTGAACGACTTCCTCCAGCAAAATACTGCCACCATACCTATATCTGCTGCCAAGTAGTAATGTCAGCATTACTGTTTTCCGCTTTTGAAAGATAAGGGTGCTGGTGAAATTACAGGCACATGGGACTTGTCAGGTTATGTCTCAGGGTGACGGGCGCAGTGGCTGTGCCCCTCAGAGTTTAAAGCTCTGAGTGTCACTTCGACTGTTATGGAGCAGGCGTGTAGCTTATCACCAGACACACGACTTGTTCGTCCCGTCATTTGATAGATTTGATGAGGAACTCTTCTCCGGTTAAACGCCTCAAATGGTAGAACCTAGTGTATTTGTCAGTTGTAATAATTTTTAACTTTCATTATTGACTATTATTTACATTTTGAAAATTAATGATTATAAATTTTAAAAAATTTGTTATTTCCGTCTGAGTTTGAACAGTGAATTAATGGGACACAAGACGTGGAAAAAAGATGGCGGATACGCTTTCTTCTTTTGTTTGAACGGTTATAAAAATTAATTACACATATAAAACTCTTTATTGAAGTTTAGGTAAATTAAATAACGCACACACTCATGGCCCTGCAGTTGGGAAATCGCGGGTGCCATGGACACGTAGACAACCACAAATTACACCCAAACTCAAAATAGAAATAAATGTAAGACATACAAATATTTCTGCCGGCCCGGGAATCGTAACGAAAGCCGATGCGTGGCAGTCCAGTATGGTACCAATGCTTCCACGGAAGCAGTTAAGTGGTTGTATGTTATCGTCGAGGGTAGTGCAGTTACGCGTAACTAGCATTTGATTTTGAGTCTCCATTTCGGTAATTTTCCGCGTAAATGCCGTGGCAACCAAATTAGCGTGATTTACGGGAATCTATTGTTATCAGTCCGTAGACAACATAAATTGATGCTTACTGTGCCAAAATGGAATCCATTGAAATAATAAAAGTAATAACGTTAAATCCATCTCCTGTAAAATTTGATTTGACCCAAATGCGCGCTTTTTACTAATACTAGGTACATACGCGGATTTGCACTTTTACTTGCAGCAGCGACCTGAAAAAATCGTGTCAAATAACATTAGAATGAAGTAAGTAGGTTAAGAAAGCAATTCTTGACTTCTTTCAAACTCGAATAGCTTCGGATCTTGGACTTTGGAAAACAACACTGTAAGATAATATGCGTGTTTACATCGTTACACAACACAAGAGATTGTACAAAACATATATACTTTTCTCTAACAATCCATACATTATTTATTTACTAGAAGACGCTCGACGTGTGCTACTTTGCGAAGAGGTCAAGTATAACTGGTTTAGCATAAACACAATGACTCAAGATTATGTCTACCCCAAGCTGTCTATTCATTCTTAAAAATTACGTCACATCAGTTCTCTTTACAAGCGCGAGGCTGTCAGTCAGAGGTGAAACTGTTTGACTCGCGAATAAAAAATAACAATATTGTGATATCTCTTCTCTTCTCTCTCTGGTGGTTAGGAAGCTTTAAATCGCATAGATCTGAGAGTCATTATCACTGCATCTCTCACCCTGAGACATAAGTTGACATGACAAGGTTCATGTGTCTGTAACATTGACCTAGCCTGTATTTTCAGTAACATTATGTAATTTGAAGTATCGATTTCTACATTTAGACGACCTCAGTTACCCGCTCGCTGGATGAGAAGTCCCGGGTTCGATTCCCGGTAGGACCGGTTTGTGACTTTTAGAGATTGGCATTTTTTATAATATCTAGTGACCGGACGAACAAGTCTTGCGCCTGATGGTAAGCTACACGCCTGTCCATAACGGTTGCATTGCTACTCAGGTCTTTATTGCACAGATCTGAGGAGTACTGCCACTGCTTCCGTCACCCTGAGACATAAGTTGACAAGTCTCATGAGCCTGTTATTGCGTCAGCACCCTTAACCTTCAAAACCGGAGCACAGTATGCTGCACAGTATGCAGTGCTGACATTACTGCTTGGCGGCAGAAATAGGTAAGGTGGCAACTACTACCCTGGACGAACTTTTTCACAAGGAGGTCTCCTGCTACTAATTTACCATTTGCCACGTTTGGATACGTCTCTGATACAAACACATGGCATGACATTCCAATTAATTTTATAAAGATAGTTGTCGTGACAATTGTCTTGATAATAAACGCTTCGAACCCCGGTCTCTGGTTACCGACCCCTAATTCGCCGATATACGACGCCCTTTAGCCAAAACTCCTTTATTAGCTCACATTGAAAACACATTGAAACTCGCTCGACTATAGACGTTTTTATGTTCTCTTCCTTACCCGTTGATTACAGTGCTGATTGAGCAATGGTGTAATGGTTAAACTGAGTTTTTCACTATATGAGTGCTCTCGAACCGAGTGCGCTCGTACGAGTTAGATCGTATAGAAGTCCACTCGTTGGTTTACAAAGTCAAAGTGAAATAATCTTTATTTCATAGGTAAGCAAATTACACTTGAAATCGTCATACTGATTAAACTCTACTGCTCATTCGTAACGCAGATTCCCCTGAGAAGAATGAGCAAGAAACTCTAGGGGTTGCTCTTTGTAAATATACATTTGAATACATTTATCATTACAATATTTAATTTAAACATCTTAGATCGAGAATACCTGGAAGAACTAAACGGGTCACTACCAAGGATTTTTGTCATCCAAGCACGCAGAAGTTGCATAATAAGTAACCTTTACTATATAGTTTTTGTTTCTTAAAATATACATAATTTCGTTAAAAAAGATATCCATAATATTAACCTTACAACTAAGTCCAAACTCATGGTATCACGATTTCGTTTAACTAAAGTAAACGATTCTTTTATGCGGAACTGTATACGTTTTTCCGTATTAAGTTTACTATTTCCTAAGTTTAAAACTACATCAAAAGTGTTTTAATTGAAAAGTCATATTACAAAATTGTAGACTACGTGTTAGATAAAGATGTCTGGAAAGACAACATGAGTCAAGATTCCACACAAATCTGATTCAAAATGCATTCTATAGCATTTAAGTTTACTTGAAAAGAGCAATCCCTAGAGTTTCTTACTTGTTCTTCTCAGGGAGGTCAGCGGAGTGAACGAGCAGTAGATTAACAAATGACGTTTTCGAGTGTAAAATTTTTTAATTTTAATAATACCATTACTGTATTATTTGTAAGGGTAATTGCTGTAAATAACAGACACAGTAACAGACACAATGACAGACGCATGTCACTGCGTCAGGATGACGGACGCAGTGACAGTACCCCCAAGATCTTTGCGAGTTAAAGCTCTGAGTGACACTGCAACTGTTATGGATAGGCGTGTCACTTACCATCAGCCCCATGACGTGTTCGTCCCGTCAATTGGTATTTAAAAAATAATTGCCTCCTTGCACAATCAAGATGAGTTGTAGCATATATTTATGTTAACGGCTGAAGTACAATATCGTGAAAGCGAAAAAACAAAGCAAGAAATTTTTTTCTTTCTTTTTTTCTTCTATAGACCAGAAAATGGACTAAGTTCTTCAAATAATTTTGTTCGAGATGTGGAAGAAAACGATAAAAACACGTTTAAAACCTTATGGAGTCACGTTAATTCCACTTTTTCTTAATTGGCGCCATTTTGTTTTCATAAAATGATCCGGGTATACCTACTCGGAAAAAATAGGACCGTGTCCGAGTCTACTCTCATCGGATGCCGACGCCCGAGTGCGCACTGTTTACGTGTTTACACGTTACTACGAGTAGCATCCGACTAGTCATCCGAGAGGTCCCGGTCCGATAGAATTTGTATAGTGAAAACCCGGCTTAAGCTCGTACGGTTTTACACGTACATTAATTTTGTGAGCAAGTTGTTACTATCTAGATGACAAGTTTTTTGTCTTTACTTCTCACTTTAACCTGTTGAAGGCGAACGTGTGAACGACACGTTCGGCATTCCCCTCGCGACTCATGCTTATTGAATTATTTAAAATTTAATATAATATAATATTCGTTTATCGACATAAAAGATATTTTTAACAATGACGTATTGGCTATTGTTGGAACTGTGTCGAAATATGAATAACGATTTGAAATATTTACTATGTAACGGTTCTATTTATTTGTAAGTTAATTCAATTAAATTGCATTAACCATAAGTTACATAGGATGGAAAAGGCTTAAGGCGAGTCACCCGAAGAGAAGCTAGAGGAGAAGAGAGAGAAATATACGATAACACCTAAGGATATTATCTAAAAAATGTGTTAATTTGTTACACGATAGGATGTACTTTACTCGATTATATGAAATCCCGAAAACAGGCTAAAATAAATTCTAAAACGAATCATTTGAGAACAAAATATTTAACTTTCTAGAAATTTCGAGATATTTCTCTTTAAGTACTACAGAAGACCTGCAACATGTTTATTTTCACCTGCAATACTATTTATTTACTTATATATTTATAGATTTTAGTAGCAGTAGGGCTCCTTGTAAAAGAGTTCGTCCAAGAACGTACTGCAACCATTCTCATTTCAGCTGCCAAGCAGTAATCTGAACATTATTGCGTTCCGGTTTTGAAGGGTGTTGGTGCAATACAGGTACATTATTCTTGTCAACTTTATTTAACAGAAGAAGTGGCGGCGTCCACCATTTATTTGTGTATTTTTGTTCGAATTGGCACTAGAATTGTTATGGTTAGGTTGTTCATACCGCCAAAAAAATGCATGCTACACAATTGCGTTCATTACTCGACCAAATGTTCGTGTTACTTCTATCGTCACACATGTTAATGTCGTTAGTCGGTTTTTGAACCCGAATCCTTGACCCCAGGCGACTATGCCATTGCCATTCAAAATTTATCTACGGTAGAGGCGAGAATGTAGCATCTAACGTTTTTTTTTATCAAAATAGAGTTACATATTCGGAATCAGGAAAACAAGACCAACTTTTTTTTACTTCTGGGAGAATATTTGTGGTTGTCTATGGCACCCGCGATACAAGGTTTCTCTAGTGCAAAAAAAATTGGTTTTTTTTTGCATACACTATAGCCCCTATAGTGTATGCAAAAAAAAACAATTTGTTATGGAAATATATCTCAATAATTGTTGAATATATAGCTAGCTCAAAGGGCACAACTGACATCAATAATCAGATTTTTTTACTTTTAAATGTCATATTTGACATTTATTATGTTAAAACACTAATAGCGAAGCATTCCTTCTACTTAGTAATTGTACGGAACTATTTTGTTGCTATGCTCTTATTATGTATCGGGTCTTTCAACAAGAACTTTGTTTTCTAAAACAAAATAAAACAAAAAATTTAGATGAAGATGATTCAAATTTTTATTGTATTACAAAGAGAAAAGTTTGGCAATTATGAATGAAAAATGATATCTGGCAAATGTCCACCACGACCACGCTGACAGAAGTCGATTCTTTCATCAAAATTTTTAATCACTTTTTGGCAAAATGTCGGGTCTATTTCGGCTATCACATCACGGATTTTGAGTTTTAAGGCTGTAGTCGATTCGATTGGCTCCGTATAGACTCTGTCCTTAAGATAGCCCCACAAAAAATAATCCAGTGGTGTTAAATCACACGATCTGGCTGGCCATTTAACAGCAAAATTTCCGCATTTGGGCTTCTGAAAATCCTAGAGCGATTATTGAGAAGCCTTTGCATGCTCAACGTGTCACTGTATGGTGCGCTATGTGGTCTGGAGGCGTGATTGGGCCGTTTTTTTTCGAAGATGAGGCTGGAAACGCGGTAACGGTGAATGGATCACGCTAGCCTAGCATTGATGACATGGATATCACTGACATGTGGTTTCAACAAGACGGTGCCACATGTCACACAGCCAATGAGACGATCAATTTATTGCAAACCAAATTTGCTGATCGCGTAATTTCCCGAAATTCAGCTGTTAAATGGCCAGCCAGATCGTGTGATTTAACACCACTGGATTATTTTTTGTGGGGCTATCTTAAGGACAGAGTCTATACGGAGCCAATCGAATCGACTACAGCCTTAAAACTCAAAATCCGTGATGTGATAGCCGAAATAGACCCGACATTTTGCCAAAAAGTGATTAAAAATTTTGATGAAAGAATCGACTTCTGTCAGCGTGGTCGTGGTGGACATTTGCCAGATATCATTTTTCATTCATAATTGCCGAACTTTTCTCTTTGTAATACAATAAAAATTTGAATCATCTTCATCTAAATTTTTTGTTTTATTTTGTTTTAGAAAACAAAGTTCTTGTTGAAAGACCCTTTAGTTCAATTACAATATAATAACACAAAAAAGGTACAACTGAATACAATTGTGCCCTTTACTTCCACTCATGAGACAAATATTAAAAGTCACATTTAAATTAGTTATGCTCTTTACGTGCAGTAATATTTTTATATAGTTTTTCTACTAAATTAAAAGAGAAAATTGCTGATTAAAATACAATGAAACTTTCTGCATAAAACATTTGTGGTATGTATTTATAACGATTCAAACTACTTAATATCAAACGTACATTTTCATTATTCTTTTTATCAGAAAAGCCTAACAAATATTTAAACACATTTATCTCCGAATTTTGAATTCGCTATTTGTGCCTTTATTTCTTCCGAAGGTAGTAGCACTGCTGCTACATGTGACCGAAAAGGATATTTCCGTTATAAAATAAAACAGATTTCGTTGTAACGTGTAACACTAGGTATATATCATTTTTGTGCAAACACTCTCCTAGGACTTCCATTGAGTTTGTTTAGTTTCCTTTTTGCTCTTTTCATTTGCCCTTTTCTTTATATAGGATAGCTTTTAAGCTTTAAGGAAATTAAAGTAAAAATTCGGGGGTATATTTTTCTTGCGAATTTGAGTTTTAACAACTCTTAATGGGTTCTTTTTACGAGAGGATATAAATTCATAAATCAACGTTAAAGCGTGAAACACTGAAAGTGGGTGATGGTTGGGCGCGTACCGGGTCAGGACCCGACCTGCACCCTTCTCGCGCCCGCGCTGTATTACCGTCCATATAAATACACGGAATTACACACGCCTCGCTCCCGACCAGACACGCGCCCGACCCGCACCCGCTTTCAGTGTGTTTCACGCTTTAGTGTAAAATTCAGGTTATATAACACTAATAATGACCGTACTGAAAATTTCCGAAGGTACTGAAAATCTCATTTTAAAAGTTTGATGGGAATACAGAAATGTGCACAAACAAACTTCTATCTGACTACTTCCGTGGCCGAACGGTTAGGTCTCAGGTTCGATTCCCGGGCCGGGGGAAATATTTGTACACCCGCGACACAGGATTTCCCTAGTGCGAAGCTATGTTGAGTGTGTGCGTGTGTGCGAGTGTGTGTACCTGAAGTGCATATCCCTTCTTATCAACGTAGTTCCTGAATCTTATTGTCAATAAACTAAAGTCGATTTTCGTGTTCTACCAACTAGCAAGTGGACAGACGATTCCCCTGATGGAGGTTTACCACTGCCTGTAAATATTTGCAATTGTCAGCGTGATGAGGGTCTAAGGCGCAGTGAGACCTGAAATAAACGTTTTCACGTTATGTAACAACACGGAAAACCCGTTATTCAACATAAAAAAAAAACACAAATTCAACGTGTTTTTTTTAACTGGGAATGAAAACTGGAGACACCGGTAGTGATTTTTTTTTATTATACCAAGTCACGGGACGAAGAAGTCGTGGGCCTGTTCATAACAGGTGCTATGCCACTCAGAGCTTTAAAACGCAAAGATTGGAGGGGCACTGCCACTGCGCCCGTCACCCTGAGACGTAACTTGACAAGTCCCACGTGCCTGTAATTTCACCAGCACACCCTTCCAAACCGGAAAACCAGAAATAGTAAGGTATTTATTAGATATGCGACTGCGAACAGGTCTAGGGCATGCCCTAGTTAATAACAACATATTATTACCGTCATTATCATAATTACATTTCCTCGAGTTCGAAGAATAATAACATCAACATTAAGCCGTTTTCTAAGATAAATGGCAATGGCACAGATTATTTTAGATAATTGCAGTGTCATCCTTTGAAGCGACCTCGTTTCGAAAGGCAGGAATTAGTGTTAAAATGGAGGCATTAATAACAGCAATAATACGCGCAACAACCACTTCAATTACTTGGTTTCAAACTAGGAAATTCCCTACTAAACTATGAGTACCAGTAGAGTACATTGTGAAAGATTTCGTCCAGGGAAGTACTGCTACTAGTGGCGAGGCGTCCATATAACTCGATTCCCATCTCTCACTTACCTAAAATTTTCCACGTATTATCAAGTATTATAAATATTTTAAAGTAATTATTATTAATACAAAGATCGAACACTCAGAAAAAATTCCTTCGATCCGGCCGGATTCGAACCGAGTTCTTCTAGCATACCGTGCCAGACGCTATACCAACTAAGCCATGGAACGAACCAGCGGACCTCACGAATTTTTCTGTGTTTGTTGTCGTGTCTTTGCATTTGGTTTTTTCAACGACTTTTTAGCCGTAGCGCCATCTATGAGAAATCTTAAGTATTTCGTCACCCACTTAGATACCTTTACAGCTACCAGCCCTGGCTTGAGATGTCGCTATTCGTTGTATTTACGTTTGTTTTGAACTGATATTCAATTATTTTTTATGTGAAATTACTCCACTAGTTTGTTATAATTATTGATACAAAGATCGAACACTCAGAAAAAATTCCTTCGATCCGGCCGGATTCGAACCGACGTCTTCTAGCATACCGTGCCAGACGCCGTACCGACTAAGCCTTATTTTAAAGTAATTTACTCACTTTTACGTATAGAATAATTAACCAGTAAAGTAGAGTGTGCTAGTGTCTTGTGTGCTAATAAGTGCTGTGTTTGATTGTCGCCAAGGCGCCACTTGTTAAGGCAAGTGTTCTTTGTTTTAATAATAATAATAATACTTTATTTCGGACCAACAACAGTTATCCATAGTTTGTTAGTAAAGAACTTAGGAATAAGGTTAGTATGATGCTATTCAAATGCTAAAATTACAATAAAATAAGTAAATAATAATGTTAAAAAAATGAAAAACAAAAAAATATACAATTAAAATTCAAAAATAAACCACGAATTACAACATTAAATATAAAATTATAAAATTGAAATTAATTTAACACACTCGTGTAAACTTAAACTAAACCGCCACATGAGGTTTCATCCAGTGGGCCTGGATGGGGCAGTCAATTTTATCAACCACAATTTTTAGAATGCTGTTGCCAAAGCGAGGCAACCCGCTTCCTCAGAATGGCTTTGCTCTGGCTTCACTAAAGACAAATTTGACGCCTCGCCACTGACTGCCATCACACCTATTTCTGCCGCCAAGCAGAAATGTTGCCGTGTTCCGGGTATGAAGGATTATGGGTGCTGGTAAAAGTAAAGGACCATGGGACTTGTCAACTCCGGTGGGAAGCGACATGCCTATCCATAACAGTTATCTGATCTGAGGGGCAATGCTACTCCACCCGTCACCCAGAGAGATAAGTTGACAAGTGCCTATAATATCATCAGCACTCTTACCCTTCAATACCGGCACGCTATAACTAGATGGCGGGAAACATAGGTTGGCAGTACTTCCTTGAACGAGCTCTTTTACAAGGAGCTCTAGTGCTACTTATATAATATGATATTGAAATTGATTGGTATTCCATTGCCAATTAGATTTTATAACGAAGATTATTTAACTGTCATACTAATCATATAATTTCCTACGATAATTCCTACTGCTTGTAGCAGCGGCATCTCGTTTTAATATAGTATTGTGCATTTATGTCAAATTGAAGATCATGTCTACGTCAAAATATGGGTAATAAAATGAATGTATATAAAAATAAATTGGAAAAGAAATACGAAATTAACTTCGCAAAAAATGATGTGGGAATTCAGTTTAAATTAGCAGTTATAGTGAGTGTATGTTTAAACGTTTTGTGTTTTTGTATTTTAAGCTTTCTTTCACCACGCTTAAAATAATATATTTTAAGAAAAACCTATGAAATCAATGATCATGTAAAGATGATACGAACACATGGTACTTCCAGTTATTAAATTTTAGTTTAGTGATGACTTAAAGATCATTCTTTCTTAAAGATCATTCTGATGAATTTGACCTATGATTAGTAGTTTTAATCGATGTGAGGATTACAAATGCAATTTGATTATCTACGAATTAAATATATTTGATTGATGATTGATATATAATAAAAAACGTAACAATATTAATCCTAAGCAGAATCGTCACATGAGATACCGAGGTTTATCTAGTTATAAAATAAATTCACCCCCATAGTTCCACGTTTACTCGCGTCGTTTCTCTAACACGCCTTCCTGGCGGAAGTGGCCAGTAGCGTGCTGAGCCAATGTCCGTGCCCGTTTGGGCACCCTCCGGTTTGCTGCTTAATTTATTACACAGGTTAAAGTCTTCGCTATTTTATCCTGTGGCGAGGTCAAGGCTATCAGTGGCTAATTGTTAAATAACCTTCAGGAAATAATACATTTATAAAGTCTGAATTGCTCACACGTCTTATAAGTTTTAAACAGAACGACACCACTCTTACACGGCGACTGAGCGTTTTTAAGAAGGTTTTTATTGTCACTTACATAAATAGAAAATCACATCCTTTTTAATTTATATAGCCGTTTTTACGTAAAGATTTGATGTGAGTGGTTTATGTGTACATATTTAATAACATTTGTTTATATTACAGAGCGCGTCGGACACTTCGACTGGAGCGGGCGGCGGCGCCTCCACCGGCAGCACCCGTGTCTCCTCGCGCAGTCGCACTAATGAGGAGCCTCATATCGGTCAGTATAACATAAAAACAGTACAGAGTACTAAAAAACCGACCTCAAAAGTCATTCATCCCCTAGGTTGCCACCTTTAGAGGTGGAATAGTTTCTTCAAATTTAAATGTGACCACATCTGAGGTACCCTCTTTCCAACAAAAATAGAATCATTAAAATCGGTTCACAAATTTTGTTGTTGAGTTATAGTGTAACATACATAGAAAAAAAAACATACAGTCGAATTGAGAACATCCTCCTTTTTTTGAAGTCGGTTAAAAATGTCATTTAACACGATACAATCAAGAATAGAAAGAAGTAGTGATGGGCTGAATTTAGATTTTGACGAATACCGAAGCGAATATTCAGCCGAATAAATAAATAAACGATTTATTGCATCTGTCGCTTTAATTCCTTCCATGTCTCATTTGATCTTAATAGACATGCAAAGAAGTTATCCATTTTGAAAAATCTTTCTACAATTCGTCGTAGGCTATAATATATTAACTAGGTAAATGTTTGAATATTTAGAATAAATAATGTTCGGCAGATTTTTATAAGGAATAGTCGGCCGAATACAAATACTGGGTACACCTGCCGAACATGCCAAATATCGAATATAAGACGTATATCCGGCTCACCTCTAGAAAGAAGTAGCAGATGTACATTTTACAGAGCACACAGAATTGAACACTAAATGCTTGCAATAGCATTATAAACGTTACGCTATGTTCATGAAGTTTGTGTTCAATTTTAGAACGCACTGAAACACCTATAGCGGTTATATCATATAGTCCTTTGTCTATATTCTTTACAAAAGGGACATACTAAAGCCGTATTTGAAAATTATGATGTGGAACTTTTTGTTTATCGCATGCTTTTGTCTATCTCTAAAAAAGTATCGAATTTAGTCGATAAGACAGCTTTAGCACCTTCCACCATGTTAAATGTATTTGTTGCGGTTTTATTATAGCAAGGGTACGAAATATGCGTTAGAATGTTATCTTTCCGGTTTTATTAGGTTATTTACATACTAAATAACGTACTAATTACATATATGACACTGCATAATACCTTCGGTGTTAAGTAACTTCAAATTGCTCTCGAATGCATTAACATGCCGAAGCGTAGGAGGTAAATTTTGGCGCCTGACGCTTTGTTAATGGCAAAACAGATACGCGTTATCTTTAGGTACACGTTGTAATTCCTTTCCAGATATGTTTTTTTAAATTTTAAACGATATTATATACATAAAAATACTTATATATTTGTATCGCAATAACAATGAAACAACATTTTTTTACCATTAAACGTGCCAACGTGGATTATTTTTCCAAATTCAATTATATTGGTAGACGTGACTGTCCTTTATTAAGGGATTACTTTTTTTTATAATATCAAGTGACGAACGACGGGACGAACAAGTCGTGTGCCTGGTGGCAAGCTACATGCCTGTCCATAACAGTTGCAGTGCCACGCAGAGCTTTAAATCGCAAAGATCTGCAGGTCACTGCCACTGCGCCCGTCACCTTGAGATATAAGTTAACAAGTTCCATGTGTCTGTAATTTCACCAGAACCCATACCCTTCTAAACCGGAACACAGTAATGGTCACAATCTGCTTGGCGGCAGAAATAGGTAACTAAATACTGAATATAAGTTTGTTCCTTAGCATGTTTGATAACTGATGCACCATCTTTCAATTTTGTCAAACTCACCACGCAGTGTATACAGTAGGCTTAGTACGACATACATTCCTCTATGCGAGAATGAAATAGAAACCATTTATTACATAACGCCACAACACAATAATACACAGTAAGAAATGTGAAAAAAAGGTAAAGCTAAATTAAAACAAAAATAAAGTAGAATAACAAAACAAAAAATAAATAAAATAATTCAAAATAAAATCTTAATAATAGTAATGAAATGACCACAAAGATAGTCAACACTATTGTGTACTAAGTAGAGGTCATGTGTGCGGCTGTGGCGTATGTAAAAGGATCCACTCAGTTAATGTCACCGAGAAAAGGTTGTGACGCTGATTTTCAGTCGACCCTAAACGCTAAATAGCAGTATCCCACGCTTTATATCGCGCAAGTCGTGTTAGCTCTACTGAACATTTAATTTAAAAAAAGAATAACTTAAATCCTATTTTGATTTCAATTAAATATAATGGTATATGTGGCCAGTGTTTCATATGAACGTCGTTGTGATTCAACCGTTTATTAGCGTTCTTCTGAATATGAGTATTTTACCCTTTTTCACTTTTAACTTTTCACGTAACTTTTATATCTCAATATTACAGGGAAGTATAAACTCCTGAAGACGATCGGCAAAGGCAACTTCGCGAAAGTGAAGCTCGCGAAGCATGTACCCACCGGCAAGGAGGTGGCCATCAAGATTATCGATAAAACCCAGCTCAACCCCGGATCGCTGCAGAAACTTTTCAGAGAGGTGAGATTTATTGCCATTAACGTGATTATATTTTCACCCGAAACTTTTTTTCGTTCCACTTGAAGAGGAAAGTTATCATCTCGATAACTCCAATGAACACTTAATTTTTGGAAAATGAAAAACAGTGAAATGAAAAACATTGTTTTTTTCACAATTTTTTTTTCAATTTTGTTTTTTTTTTGTTTTTTTATTTTTTCTCACAAAATTTGGGAAGAATAATATTAGTAAATAAATATGGCTGTTTATAAAAATAACAGAAAAATTACCAACAAATAAAGCTGCGTTCTTTGAAGGTATCAATTGTACGTGATATAGAAAGAAATATAATAACAATAATAATACATAATACTACCACGGCTTTTCATGTCATCACGGCTAGCATAGCATACAATAGCATCAGTGTTTGAATTTGATAAGGGGAAGAAAACTAATGTTCTTACACTATACTATAGTTATATAATTTCACATATGCATAATTTGTTTCGTGTAGGTCGCATAACTTTTATGACTTCCTTATCACATGGGGCACTGTAAAAATGTGAATCGGGCTTTTTTTCGTCCGTTCAATAAAACCACGTTTGGTTAGTTAACGTTCGCGTGCTATACGTCCGTTCGCACCGATATCTAGCGTCGTAATGACGGGAGAAGGCGGGCTGCAGCGTACTTTTATTTTCTTTACACCACTATGATTAGTTTTCATAATTAAGAGTAGAATTTATTAATAACAAGTATATATTTCTAGTATAGATAAGAAATAATCTCAGTACAGGGTATTAAAAAGGCGGTTGTCGGAATGTGCGCGAAACCGGATTCCACCCCTAGTTTGCCACCCTTAGAGATGGAATATTTTCTTTAAATTTAAATGAGACCAAAACTGATGTACTCTTTTTCCAACAACAAATAAACATCAAAATTGGTTCACAAAGTTATCGCGTAACATACATAAAAAAAAATAGCCGAATTGAGAAGCTCCTCGTATTTTTGAAGTAGGTTAAAAATAATCAGAGTGCCAAGTGGCTTTTAAACTGAAACTTTAATCTTTTTTTTTCACATTTTCAGGTCAGGATTATGAAGATGCTGGATCACCCAAACATCGTCAAGCTGTTCCAGGTCATAGAGACAGAAAAGACACTCTATCTCGTCATGGAATACGCGTCTGGGGGCGAGGTAGGTTCTAAATCTTAATATAACATTGAAAAAGTTAAACTAAAACTGTCGCACCCTCAATAATCATCATCAACCCATCTATACGTCCCACTGCAGGACACGGGTCTCCTCTAAGGCGCATAGCATATAATTGATACCGTATTATCACATGGTTTTATTATTACAATTTGTTTATATAATTTTTTTTCCAGGTGTTTGATTACCTAGTACTGCATGGTCGAATGAAGGAGAAGGAGGCTCGAGCCAAATTCAGGCAAATAGTTTCGGCTGTGCAGTATTGCCATCAGAAACGCATTATTCATAGAGATCTCAAGGTAATGTCAACCAGAATGTTCTGGAAAATAATTTATCAAATTTATCTATTATGAGGAATTCAGGAATTACAAAAAATACGGTCTTCGATTTTATATTTTATATTTTTCAAATATTATAAATTATGAATTCTTATATGTTTTCCAGACAAAAATTACCCCATTTTCAATTCTTTTTTCTTCTGAAAGTATACATATTTGTCACACCGGTGACAAATCTACTACTACTAGTGTCTACTCTTGCGTTTGTGTTAGTTCAAACTATAGGAATCTGGAAGAAAAAAATGCATGTCACAAAATTGGGGTTTATAAAACACTGTGAACGGGCTCAAAAAGTCAGTTCCTACAAATTTATCTAACTGCACAATGGTTAGATCTTTAAACTGTGTCACACCTCACCCAGGTCTTAGGCCACAAATTCGCAACAGTGCGTACATTGTGTCTTGTGTTGGATGTAGCTAACACAAGACACACGTTTGCACGCAACAATGTACGCGCAAACAGAATTTGCGGCCTCTGAGATATCTATTTCTTTGCACTGAGTTGCACAAACCTTACTTATTTCTATCGCCAAGCAGTAATGTGAGCTTTTAAACGGTAAGGGAGCTGGTGATACTACAGCCATACAGTAGCGTAGCGTGGGGGTTACAGAGGGGGCAATGGCCTGGGGCGGCACAGCATTGGACTGAAGGACTAATTGAGAATACGATATTATTCGATATTACAACACAAAGGTGGTGGACGGCAGACGACCGCTAACAAAAAATAAAATCACAATTGAGCCGAGTTTGCCCGAACGAACGCTACTTTTGTAATCGTGAAAAGAGAGGGGTAGGAAGTTTAATTTAATTAAAACTTCTTCATGAATAAAATCGATTGTTATAAAAAAATCTAATCGGAAACGCATTAGGAACGCATTCGAGTTGTCAAAAGTTAAATAAATGGTTGGACAGAGTATAGATGTAAAGGATTGGCATCTGTGAAAAGCAAAAAGAAATTTATTGTTATTATGGTAATTAAATCATGTATTAAAGGTGTTTAATTATTACAAATTTTCAGAATGATTTTTGTGAGATCGATGCAAGAGCATACGATCCGATCGATCGATTGAATGAAAGCAAAAACTCGTGCATCCCTAGTATATACTGACATTTCCCTACATATCTTTGCTATTTAATTCTTTTGAGCAATTTTCGCAGTCGCGATTATCAATATTGAAGATGTATTGTAAAGGCACTGAATGTTATTATTGTGATTTTTCAGGCGGAAAATCTTCTTCTGGACGGCGAGATGAATATAAAAATAGCAGATTTCGGTTTCTCCAACGAGTTCACGCCTGGTTCCAAGCTCGATACGTTTTGCGGCAGTCCGCCTTACGCCGCGCCAGAGCTCTTCCAAGGTAGTATATGAATAGAGTTTTTTCGAGGAACAGAGACAGAAAGTGGAGACTGTCTTACGACAATATTTTCTAGTCCTGGATGTTTTCGGGATTGGGGAAATCTCTTAAGTACATTAAAAATTGACTTTATTTGGGATAGGTAGGTAGACTATATTTGTCTTAAAATAAGATTTTTGCAATAAGATTCCAGAGAATATATTATTATATTATATATTAAGATTATTATTTCCTAAGTTTAAAACTTACATTTAAAGTGTTTTAATTGAAAAGTCATATTACAAAATTTAAGAGTATGTGTTAGATGAAGATGTATGGAAAGACAACATGAGTCTAGATTCCACACAATTATGATTCCAAGTGTATTCCATTAAGTTCATTTGAAAAGAGCATTTCCTAGAGTTTCTTGCTCGTTCTTGTCAGGGAGGTCAGTGTAGTGAACGAGCAGTAGCTTAAAAAATTACGTTTTCAAGTGTAAAAATTTTACCCATGGAATAAATGATTATTTCACTTTGACTTAACTTTGCGACGAGTTGTTGCAACACCAATTTTTCTTTTTTTTTTTTCAATCATTTTTTCTAAAAGTACATTTTACAACAGACTATCTCCCGCCAAACTGGAAACAGTTACTTAATACATTTATTTAGAGTTGTTAAGATATACAGTGTTTTTTTAAATGAGACTGTGGAAATCCGAAATCATAGAAGATACAAGGAAGCTGTTTTAGGAACCATTAAGTATTTTTTTTTGTGTAAACGATTTAGTCAATTTTTTGTGAGTTGTCCATAAAAATGAATGAAATTGATCAATTTTTTTTTAGTGCTTATCGACTCAGTTTCATGAAGGGATCATTTCATTGAATGGGACGAAAAAAATTGGAACAGTAGAAGTTGGTCAAATTTCATAAAATATTTTTTCATGCAAAATTAATAAAATTGAGTAATATTTTTAATGCTGATAAACCATCTTGTAATAAGGGTGATTTTCTTGTATTGGATGAAAAAATCGGGAGCAGAAATTGGTCAAATAATTCAAGGCTTAAGTACTTTACTCTAGTGCTGATATTGTGTCCATAAACCGTAATGATGATTGTTGTTGTTCCAGGCAAGAAATACGACGGCCCAGAAGTGGACGTGTGGTCACTGGGCGTCATCCTGTACACGTTGGTGTCAGGCTCGCTGCCGTTCGATGGCTCCACACTCAGGGAACTGCGTGAGCGTGTATTGCGCGGTAAATACAGGTGTGTGTCGACCTTTATTTCTCTCAAATTTGTTAATTGCCTTGGCCTCATTATCCAACAAATCTGAGTAAAAGTAGGTAGCAAGTATATGTTATATAGAAGTTCGTTCCTATTCTTAAGCGGTGTCAAGATGTCCTGAAATACGATTGATTGATGACACCCCGCTTTTCTTTGCTAGGTAATGAACCAAACTAAACCGATCAATAACAGTTTTACCTTACTTGTAGACGCAGCAGCACTACGTCCACTCTGAACGTTGTTTTTTTATATGAATTTTATCAATACTTTTAATTAAGTAATTAGCGTGTATGGGTGCAGTGCGTGCGCACCTTACTTGTAAGCGTACTTACAAGTACCTTTAGTATATAATCAATCATAAAGGTATTAGAAATACTACTTGGTGCGGTATTATTCTAAGGGTGAGGCCAGACGAGTGTAATTTTGTGAGTTGTGAGTCGCGTTTTTAGAGTCGCGTAGTTTACGTGGGGCTGAATTTCGGGACGCTAGACGAACGTATGTTCTAACTAAGTAAGTAAGTAAGTAACTACTTATAAGCGTTGTCACGGGGTGCTTGAGTCATATAGTGTAATGGAGCAAGAAACGTGTCCATTACGTGCATCCAATATGTGTGACCATTTCCCTCACTGCTTCCTCCACCCACGTCTACACGTCTCACGAAATTCAGTTGTAGTTACGCGCGCGAGTCGGCAGTCAACTCATTTTGCGTCGTCGTGTGGCCTAAACCGAAACCTAACCTAAACTTTTATACGAAACCTCAACTCAAATAACGCACACACTACTCACAAAATTACACTCGTCTGGCCTCACCCTTAAAGACAGAATTCCGAAATTGTGGTATAAAAGATGATGTAGTGATCAGGATGGTGAGGGGAATGCTCCGATGGTTTGATCTTGTAGAAAGAATTAATGTTGGTAGATTAACGGCACAAATTTATAGACCGAATGTGGATGGAGACGTGGCGAGAAATTAGACCTCGGCGTATATATCTCAATCAGAGTGGAGATATCCTTAAAAAAGGTCGGGTTAAAAGTACCAAGACTGCTCGTTTAGAGCACGTATGAAGAGACGGATGGGAGTGAAGGAGCCGAAGGAGGTTTATCAGGAACTTATAGTCTGTCTTTTTCGAAGATGAAGTAAAGTGACAGTTCTTTGCGCAAAAGTGTTGCCCGCTTGCAAGCAGCTAGTGATTGCAGTCGATAAATATTGTATCGACAATCGATTGAATGTTGGTTACGCTTATGATATAAATAGCCGAACTTGTTTAACTGCCTCCGTGGTCGAACGGTTACCTTGTTGGACTGCCACGCAGAAGTCCGAGGTTCGATTCCCGGACCGGGAGAAATATTTGTATGGCCTACATTTATTTCTCTCGTGAGTTTGGGTGTAATTTGTGATTGTCTATGTGTGCGTTCGTAGCACCCGCGACACAGGGTTTCCCTAGTGCAGGGCTATATTGAGTGTGCGTTATTATTTTATTTGAAGCATTATCGGCACATTATTCGTCCAACTGCTGGGCACGGGTTTATTTATATAAATCGTTAATTTTTTGAAAATTCATACATACATATACATACACTAAATTTAGCAGTATGTGTATGAACGATACAAATAGGAGACACATTTCAAAGCTTTTCGTTTTTAATTTAAGATACATAATCAAATGTGCTTGTCGTTATTAAAATGTGTATGACTAAAAATTGATTTCGATACTAATAGACCAACTATCAAAATAAGATAAACAATAAAATAATGCAATTAGTAATAATTAGAACGAGTCGTAACATTCATAATTCGGTCATTTTTGGCACAATTTTACCTACATTCACTTTCAATCCATCGATAAAATTATCGACTTTCTACAATTTTACGAAAACTGGCAACCCTGCAAATGTCACATACACCATGTTCAAATAAGATAAATTGTAGCAGGTGTAGGTCCATGGTCTCTGCCTACCCCGATGAGAGACAGGCTTGATGATACGTATGTATGTACTTGGTGTCGTTTCTAAGATGGCTTATAAAATTATCTATGATACAGAATACCGTTCTACATGTCGACGGACTGCGAGAATCTGCTAAAGAAATTCCTAGTACTGAACCCCGCGAAGCGTGCGTCGCTCGAAAGCATCATGCGGGACAAGTGGATGAACACAGGGTACGAGGAGGACGAGCTCAGACCGTACGTGGAGCCGCAGCAGGACTACAAGGACCACAAGCGGATAGGTGAGAATGATATAGATATTTGCGTTTGTTGTATTGGAGTGAATGGGACAACTGTAGTTCAAACAGTTCTCCGTAACGGAAAGCTTGATTTCCTGATCGTGGTTGGTTTGCCGTGTAATCCAAATATTGGAGATGTACCACATACAGGATGCAATAAAACTATCCGACCACATTTCTGCTGGTGATCTAACAACATAGTAATAATACAAGAATAAATTAAAACAACATTAGGGAATTTAAGCAATTTTTTTTATATATAATTTAAATTTGTGACCCAACGGTTAGCACTGCGAGATATGAGATGAGGAGGTCTCGTGTTCGATTCCGGGTAGAATCATTTAGGAAATAACTTTTCTTTCTTTTGATTTGTGTATTCTGGGTAGTGTCCCAGATTGAATACTCTGGTACAGTTATCTGACACATTATTATTATTATATCTATTTTAAGCTCACGCCTCTCCCAAGGCCAAAAAGATTAATTTTGAATTTTTAAATGGAGAGGCGGTATTCCCGCACACAAAGGTGCCGTATCGAACAGGACCGTCTTCTGCATTTGTGCTGGAAGCGACACGCCACAGAAATCCAACCGCCTCAAGCTGTTAGCAAGGCTGACTGGAATTAATTCTTTTGCGGACAAAACAATTGAGATTATTTCAGTGGAGGCCATATCCTACATGTTGGTGATCTCGTCATTATTTTAATATTATTGTCATGAACATCGTTATCAGCTGAAATATGTTACCGGCTTTTACGTTGCATCCTGTATTAAGAAGTTTCTGTTAAGAAAATAATCGGTCCCTTAAATTTCAATAAAGACTGTATATACTGAATTTAAATAGTTTTCTTTGGAAAACTTACAAGTGAGAAAATTTCAGGCTATATAATGATAATAGATTTACGCCCATTATCTTCCAAGGCGGATAAAGGTAAGCGTAGACTTGCCGTTGCGCAACGTAGACAACACACGCATCAGATTTCGGTTTGCGTATATAAAAACAATCGATGCCTTCATTTTGTGTAGGTGAAGTTCGAAGTGCTGACCAAGGAAACCCTAATAGTATTAGCCGATCCGTTGCGATGACGTCATTGGTATTACAGATTAAGCAAATCCGCTGCGTGTGAATGCGTGGCGGCAAGTGGACGTTTACCTTAAAAGAGGTGAACTATTTAAACAACCATATAGGATTTAGTTAATTAAGACCTTATGCGATGTGGCGTAAGGACTATATTAATAGCCAATATTGCCATTAGGTTATTTATAACACAAAAATCCTATCAACGACAATTTCTGTAGGTGAGATGTAAAGGACCTGACTACCCTGGACGAACACTTTCACAAGGAGCTCTTCTGCTACTCGTTTCGTTCCTATCGTTTTTGTTTTTTATTTAACATATTTTGTTTGACTTTAAGATTGATTTTAAATGCCTAATTCATCTTTAAAACTCTCTGTAAAAATACTATTTGTCACTTAAGGTTCTTTACCTCTCAATCACAGATCTATTTTTCTTACTTGCAATAACAATAATAATTAATAACTGCAAATTCGTCAACCATCACGCGTCCTAGAGACATACCTTAAAGATTTTGCTACTTTATGTTATATATTTAAAACGTCTTACAATAACAATGGAGGAGGTTCTATTTACAATAACAATGAAGTTGTTATTGTAAATAGAACCTCCTATATCCATACTACTGGGACTGCCACGGCACTGCAGTGCGTCCGGCATTTTTGCCGAAACGCAAACAGATAACTTTTATGCCAAAAGGTGTCTGAGCTAAAGCGACTGCGTGACAGTGGTATCCTGAAGATGTTTGACCACCGTTTTGACTGTACAATTTTAAAGTTTTGGGTAAAGACCACACTGGTCATTAAGTATTGATTTGTGCATTTGCCTCATTTTAATATTTTAATTTTTGTAGTTCAATATTTATATTTTCAAAATTCATTGCAATCATACTAACATAGTTTGAAAGTTTTCTTTTGTAACTAACACCAGTATCTTTTGGGCTATGGCCTGGTATAAATGGTTTATTTATTTGTTATTAAAAAAAATGGTGCATGAAACACGGGTAGACGTTAGAGATACCGTGTGTCTCTAGGACGCGTTTTGTATTTTAAAAAACTACCCGTTATATACCTATCGCACATGAAACCAGAAATACTGTCGTAACTCAAAAATGGTGGAATTGAGAGAACTCGATTTGATAATGAAAAAAAAAAGACTGAATGAGTGTTATTGCGAATAATGGGTTTATTTTTTATTTATTCATAATATTTGGTTATCCACTTATAAAATAGAATATAAATTTATTAGTTCCGCTTAGTAATTTTTTGAACTTTCAGGTCGTGTTTATTCCGTCAATTCTGAGTTACGATACTATTTGGTTTCATGTGTGTAATTTAGCGGTAACTCTACTAAATTGGCAACATTACACCGATTTTGGCAATCAATTGCACAAGGTCTTAGTGGAGTGGCAATGTCCATATAAAAACATCCTATTGGTTGATTACATGCATCTCTTTCCTTTTCCGCTTTTACAGATAATAGGCCTTATGGAAGAGCTGTAATTGTCACCACGTTAAAAATGTTGATTAATTAATTATACCATTTTAAATCGTATTTATTTTTGAAAAAATATGTATTTCTATTTTCATATTACATTTTTAAGGGACTGTTACAGGTAGGTTTCGTATCAATACCAAATTTTCTATTAGTAATATTTTTATTTATTAGTTTTTAATTAATAATATTTACTTTTTTTATTTTCACTCATTTAAATAATAATAAGTATTATTTGTTTCGTGTCTTACTGATTACATTTTTTAACTTATTCATTATTTGAATTGCTTAAAAAAAATTAAAATTGGCTTTTTAAAAATTTTATCATTTGAAAATGAATTTATTCAAAATAAAATGGATTATTTTTTATCTTCCATGCGCGCGTCATTCATCACAGCTCAAGTTGGTACGTGAACACGGGAATATACCTGTTACTTGCGTATTTGTTTTTTCGTGTATTAGATGAACAAAAAATTCTGTCTTGTTGGAAGTTTTTAAAGAAAAAATACTCATCACGCATCGTCTTCAACATCGTCTTCAACAAGTCGATAATCGCTCATTTTTTGAGTTTTCTTACTGGCTACCTGGCAAACATTATTATTCTGTCTAAAATTAGCGAAATCACTTGTGACGACTGGTCGGTGGGGTATTTATAGATATTTTTGAGTTGTGTCAATGTTGAAACCGGTGCGCGACTAAATAATTTTTTTTAACGTAAATTTAAAATTAGTGAAATGTTAACTGTTTATAATATTTTTTTCGTAAATAATTCCATTTAGTGATAATAAATAATTAGCTCATTATCTAAGTTTTAATAAATAAAAGGATTGAACTCGCGTAGTCTCGTACAGAGTTAAACTTTTTTTTATCTTCTAATTGTGTTTATTCCAGATTGCATGCTGGCTTGCGATAAGACAGAATTAGAATGTATTAGATATTGTTCCGTATGCGAAATTGTTTATCATTTAAAATTACGGGGTGTTGATTTAAAAATATTTGCTTAATTAAAACTACTCGCTTCAGACTGCAGTATATTAACGGATGACAAAAAAAAATCAATATCTGCAATAAAATTCCAATTTCTAATTTAGGTTCTCTTAAAGTTGCAATGAACAAAAAAAAAAGGTTTAAGAGTGGAGACATTCGAAAAGTTACATTTTTGGGACACTGACAAAATGAATTAAAAAAGAAAAACGTGCTAAATACTAAACTAAAATAACCTATGCAGAGCCTCAGACGGCTATGGGACACGGAGGGGAAATACTTTTAATATTGTATGTAGGATAATTTGGCTTCATTGAGTTATTATTATTTTTTTAATAAGATGCTTGCCTCACTTCCGAATCGAACCGACCAAAAGGCAAGACTTCATAGAGGCATCTCTAAGAAGCAAAATATCCTATCTACAATATTTGAAGTACTTTCTCTCCCTGTCCCATAGTCGTGAGACATCCTGTAAATCGTTCACCTGTAAATATATTTTTATTATACTTGGCACCAACCAGATGACATGTCTCGTATCTATCCTTGGAAATCTAGTTGGGTTGGCGCTGGTGCGCTTGAAGATGGTTAATGTAGCCAATCTTCGCTGCGAACCTTCGTTAACATGTGAGTACACCGCCAGCGTATTTAATGACGCAGGGTGGACGGGCCTTTATCTTGTCACGTTGAGCGACGAGTCCAGCTTTACGCTGTTCTACAAACTCGTCGACTTGTCTCTTCATAATGCCCCCTTCATACAGGGCGCAGTGCGATTGCGAAAAAAAAAAGTAATAATACTTGAAAATATATTTATTTTGTCACTTTCCCAAAAAATACTTTTAAAAAATCATAACTTTATTGAGAGAGCAATAATATTTCATTAGTAAAATATTTTATGAGAACACATTTGCTTGTTTTAAACTGTTTTTACCATAATACAGAGAAATAACAGACACATTTTTGCTAGAAAATATTCATTTCTAAATCTAGCCAAATAAACAGTTCTGTTAATTGTTTTAAATCTTTACCCTAAAAATATATATTTAATAGTTAATATTTTATTTTTTGTCGTATATGTGTCGCCTTTATGTATTACTATTTATATTTCATTATAATAACAAACGTAAAAAAATCCGTTATAATCGATGCATGCCTAAATGTTTTTCGTAAAAAAAGATTTTTGTTTTTTTTTATTGACTAAAGCATGTAATTGCGTAACTTAGATATAGTCATAGCGTAGGCTCTTGTAATTTATGTGGAATTTATTTAGATGATGTAGTCACGTTTGTTGGTCACGTGGAATCTTGGATGGTAGTAGAATAGCGATTGAAATTTATAGAGTTCGCTCTGTACGTGGAGGGATACAAGAAAGATCTTCGGCGTACATATTGCAAACAAATTTAGAATGTTCTCATAAAAGAACTGGGGCCCCCAAGTTTGCTAATTTTATATAAAAACCACTGGTCATTATAATTATAATTTAATTGAGACACCACTAACATTATATTATTATTATGATAATATTTGTTATTTTCATAAAATCTTGCAATGACAATTGAGTCTCAATAGAGTGTGAGTGAATGGTATGGCATTCATTCATTCGTCAGTCACTAAGGATCGATGTTGCCTTACTAAAACTATCATGGAAATTACTATGCATATCTTAATTTTTATCTCGTTTAATTAACAATTAATTTTCAAATTAAATATGTATAATATTGTTAGACTACGCAGTGAAAGTCAAGCCATTGAAGAGCAAAATGTCAAAAAATTGCAATGGCAGTAGCTCGATGGCTAGCTACTGACAAGCATATAATGTTCACTTTTAGCAGAATACCAAATGTACAAAGTTGGCAGGACTTCGACATCGACATACAACTGAGATGATTCAAAATTAGCAGAGTTGGGGTCCAGGTCAAAAGTGACAATTATTTTCAGGTTAGTTTTCTCTACCTAATTCCGATGGCAATTTTTATTATTTGGACAATGTAGAATATTAGTTGTTATTTAATAAACTTAAATAATAAAATTGCCACCGGAATTAAGTAAAGAAAAATTAACCTGAATATTACCCACATTTACAGAGTGGCCCGAAAGTGATGGTCTGAACGAAATGAGGAGGTAAGTATTTCCAATCTATTTGATTACTGTATTGGGGTCCGGAAATTAGTAATCAATTTCCGGACCCCAATATAGTAGTCAAATCGATTGGAAATACTCAACTCTACCTCCTTGTTTCATTTTGACCATCACTTTCTTGCCACCCTGTATAAACGGACATATAAAGTACGCAGAGATCGAAATAAGCAGAGTACATTTACTTAAACTTCTATTAATTTATATGGCGAACGGCTATGGAGTGAAATTCCCTGCCTGCAAACTTATTCCCTGAACGCCTATATGCTATAACTTTGGCCTTTTCAAGGCGAGAGTGTACATGCTCCATCGTCGATTTCATCGTCATTTTCCACGAGAGAGAGATGAAGATCAAATGCGCATTTATGTATTTGTAAAAAAAGTAATGACGACTTCGGTGGTCCGATAATACTTGAGACTTGAGACCAGATAATTAGTGTGGTTGTTTGGCACATTAATCGATGCACATAGACTAGACAATACTTCCTTCTGAAACGTCGCGGTGATTAAAAATAAAACGCAAAAAATAATTTCATAATTTTTTTTTTATTGAGGTTTTTGGGTTTTTGCTACACGTAGGAAATTAAAACTGAATCGAATAGGTTTGTTTGAAAAACAAATGTACTTGATTACCGATTAGGTTTGTTTGAAAAACGTATGTACTCGATTACAAAAAAATAGTTCCCTTACTTTTCTTCTAATACACTACCGTAGTAAAGTAATTGTTAGTTTCACATCAAAAATACAACAAAATAAAGGGTGTTCCAAAATTCACGCAAGAAGTAATTTTAATAGAAAATGTTTGTAATTATAATTAAAAATTGTATTTTTTTTATTGATCCAGGAAGTACATGGTATAGGGTTATGTGTGGTACAGGTCGGGTAAATGACCTCCACCGCTTTGCTGGCACATTTGCACATTACAATACAATAATTCCGGTTTTCCAGAGGGAAGTATTATTCACTCCCTGCATATTCTTCTCATCTTTAGATAAATGTTTATTTATTACATTTTTGGAAAAATCACAAACTAATTACTCTTATACATAAAGATTAATATTCAAAGAAGGATGGCGACATTCCGTGTATTTTGTGACCCAGTGTTTTTGACGACGTGCATTAAACAGAGCAGAAAACGACAACTTTTCAGTTTGTTCCCAAAAATGATAAAGAACTTTCCGAATATTCCCAAATCTGCCAAAATCTGCCACATTTAATATAATTTATCATGTTCTGCAGCAATTAATATGAATAAAAATTAAATCTGCCCAAATTGCAGAAATCTGCCACAAATGGTCACACTGTTCTCAGTTTCAATGTGACATAGACATTGGCAAGATGTCTCTTGTCAAAACGTTCCTTTGCAACTTTCAATATCTCACATTTAAATATTTACTAAATATTTTTGTCACATTGTGTTATATTTGGTTTATGTCATTACTGTTTAACTGATAATGGCTAGGCATAAACTAAAACGCAAAATTATACTAGCAAAGTCCATGGACAGCTCTTCGTCGTTATTGCTAAGCTTTCGCTATCCTTCTTTCACGAGTTACCTCATTTAGAACTCTGCTTAATACGATCTCTGATGTTAAAACTAAAGCAAGTGGTGGAAGCGAAACAGGAATGTCTGGAACGTAGCAGGTAGATGTCTACAGTCTCATAAAAAGTGCTTAGACACAGTACCACATTGACCTGTATGAGAGTGTCATGAAAAATGTAGTTCTATTATACATACATTTTAATCAGAAATGGATTTTGTGAAGTTCCCAATATTCAGAAGTATCGATTCTCATTTAATTTCACCCCTAATATACTCATTGACATATTTTAAAGCGACGCTAAAGAAAGGTTGAATTATGTCATATGACCCACTGGCATATACCAGAACGTTTAATTCGAAAAAAAGTATGACTATTGAAGTATTTTTTTTAATAAACCTAAATTTGAAAAAAGAATTACTTTTGAAGACATTCTTTTTTCAAACTAAACTTTCCAGTATATGTGGCCAGTGATTTGTATGAACATTATTATGATAATTCAGTCTTTTTCTTAGCGATCTTCTAAATGCATTTACGGGACATAGTGGATATACTATACTGATAATATATATCAAAGGCTAAAGGGGCATGAATGAAAAAGGTAAGCTGATGTAGAAGGTACCCAGCAAATGCTGCAATGCAGGATATTTTCCATTCACTACAAAGTTATAGAATAAGTTTCATAAGCAAACCCCTTTATCACTGATATTAGTAGAAACATTATACCAACATTATCAACCCTTTATACACTGTCCAATTTGAAAATCAACCTGATTTAAAAAACGAATTGACACTTTATTGAATATAATGTCGTTTTTACTACCATATTCATATGTCGCCCATTTGCCAGAACCGTTTGTGTTATCTCTAAAATATCGATTTTGTAGGACACCGATTTTTAACTTTTAATAAATCATAAAAACTGAATTCCTATGTTATTGGCCTCGTAACTTTGAATTATGTATAAATTAACTAATAACTTTTGCCGGAATATTATTTTTGTGATAATACTCAATGGAGTATGAGTACGCAACTGGCTGTGTAAACTCATACGTTTCGCGCTATGAGAAAAAGCAGTTTAAATTCAATTTTAAAGATCTGCAAAAGGCACATAGAGAAATTCATAAGATTTACTTTCTGTCTGTAGCTCAGTTGGTGAGAGCGGTAGCCACGTTTAGGCAGCAGACACTGGTTCGAATCCAGTCAGATCAAAGGATTTTTTCTTAGTATTTGTTCGATCTTTGTATCAACAATTGTAGCGAATTGTATCAATGGGGTTCGGGTGCTACTAAAGAGTGAGCAAGACCAAACGAAGTGTGCTTAAAAGCAGTAGAGCTCATTGTGAAAGAGTTCGTCCAATGAAGTACTGCCATGTTATCTATTTTTGCCACCAAGCAGTGATGCATGCTAACATTACTGTGAAATTACAGGCACATGGGGCTTGTCTCGGTGTGACGGACGCAGTGGCAATGCCCCTCAGATGTTTGCGATTTAAAAAAAACAGTTTATTTAAATAATGTACAGCTACGAACCAAATAACGATGATAATAACATAGAAAAAGGCGCCAAAAACAAGTACATTTAAATTTAGAATTTCAATTTAAAACTAAACTGCTAAAAGGACTATATAAAACAAAACGTCCAAAAACATATCTTGAGACTGCTGCGATTCGCTACAATAATGAAATGACTTATTTCTTTGTAATACATTGGCCGATTTTTTTTTAAATTTAAAATAAACGAACGCTTGTTCACAATTTGACCTAATATTAAGCGACGGTAGTTCATGAATGATTAAGCCATATCACGCGAACATCAGGCTGGTTTTTAAATTAGACAGTCTCCTGAAGGTGTAGGCCATTGTCTTATCATACTGTGCGAGTTGGTATATTAACGAATGCTATTATGTTTTACTGTGCAGAAGCCCTAGTGTGCCTCGGGTACAACCGACAGGAGATCGAGTACTCTCTCGCCGAAGCGAAGTACGACGACGTGTTCGCCACATATCTGCTACTTGGAAGGAAAAGCACAGATGTAAGTAATAATAAAAATGTGTACTAGAAAGCTATGTGTTATTTATTTATATTCAATATCATGATGATATTTTACTACCATGATGAATATCATGGTAGTAAAATATTTTAGTGCATATTTTTTCTAATCTCCTAAAACTCAGCAAACTACAATGAGAAAGGTGTTAAACGCTCCATGTATATTAAATGTACTTACATGCTAAAGATCCAAGCAACTAAGACCTCAGTTCTGTATGAACACCATCTTTTTCTGGATACCTATGGTCATATCCAATATGTAGCGGCAAATTTGAATAAATTTTTAAGTTCGTGACCATAGACTTTTTTTGTGGGTGTTTTGGCTTCTGTCCCGTTGAGGACAATTCTGTCAGTGTTCGGGTTGAAAGATACACGGTTTGTATCAAGATTGCCAGGAACGCACTCAACCGACGTTGATTGGTTGTATCATCCTATGGACTAAGACAAAACATGAGGTTATTTGGACATAGTTAAACAAAAAGGATCCAATGCACACCCAGTTACTTTCGAGATATGGCAGTTTTAAGTATAAAGTATTTCTCACTCTTGTTTTATTTCCAAAACTTATAATGTCATGTAACTCCAGAGATTTTTATTTATGTTTATATGTTGGATTTTTTCCAGAGGTTAGAGTTTAGGATCCATTTGGTACATATAACAAATTTTTTGACAATTTTGTGGATTTGATCCTTTTTGACTAAATACTTTGGATGAAAAACGGTCTGAGTCACTTCGCTTATTATGTACATTTTGACTTGCGCGGACGGGACTTTTTTATCTTTCTGTAACAGAACGCGTGAGCGATTGACTAATCAGAAGTCGAATCCCCCCCACCCCCTCTTGCCTCCGGTTCACTTTTTTTTACACTTTTTTAAAGTCACTTGTTTGGTGTTGCCATTGCGTCCCCGTTAAGCACGAACCGGCGTAACTTACAATTTTAACAAATCGATACTTGCAATGAACACTACGCCATCTCAGTCAACAAGCGGTTCATAATAATTTACTTTTACTAGGAATCGATGACGGGATCCCCTCATCCCAGCCACTAAGCTCTCTGCACTACTTGTCTTAACAAACGCATTTGCACTTTGGTACCGAGATACTGGCACCTAATTTTTTTATTTTATTAGCAATAAAAATGAAACTAAATAAGACATGAAAAAACCACTTGTACGGTGTTTTAGATCTCATCTCGCTGAATCTAGATATGTTAATAACTAAATTTTGCTAATAATGTCGATTACGTTACTTATGTTAAAGAGGGCAGCACTGAAGTTGCGTTATTATGCTACAAAGATGTTCATTATTTTTTCTCCTCAGAACGGGACTTCTGTAATTTTTTTCAAATAAAAGACATTTATGATAGTTATGAAATGTTAAATGACTAAAAAAAAGTTTTAAAAGAGACTAAATATGTTTAATGACCAACAATTAAAAAAAGAACTAGTTTTTTGTAATCTGGCTTCATATATTTTTCGCTTTCGCGCCTTTTTTTTTTAGTTAATGCCACACGTCTCCTGTTTTATCAAAGCGAGACATTGTGAAGTATTTTGAGGACAGCGGAACACGAAACTTGAAAGCGGGACTGTCCCACTCAAAGCGGGACGTATGGTTACGTTAAACAAAGACAAAGTGATTCTTTATCACTTCTATTCTTTTTTTATAAACACCACCAGAAAAGGTGATTGGCGCTAAGAAAAATCGTGCATTGACTAAATTCTTGAGGTCACATATAGAACCTTCTTGATTTTACAGCCGGAGTCAGACGGCAGCCGATCAGGGTCGTCGCTCTCCTTGCGCAACTCGACCGCACAGAATCAACAGCAGCCTGCCAACGCAAACGCGCACTCAGGTATACTAAACAACGTTATGTTCTTTCCAGTTGGTGTTATCCTTTTGACGTCATAATTAGCTTATTCAAAATGGACGTAGGGGATCGTGGGGGAATAGGAAACTACTAACGAAAATTGATAATAAAACTCGTAACTTATGCAATTTAAATTTTTATTAGTTATAAACTTCCCTTATCTAGGTGCTAGATAATCAGTAAACAAAATGAGTCTAAAATATAATATTTGCTTAAAAGGAAAAAAACTAAAACATGTCATTCGCTCCCATTACCCCATAGTTCGGGAAATGGGAGC
The DNA here is from genome assembly GCF_003589595.1 of Hyposmocoma kahamanoa. NCBI lineage: Eukaryota > Metazoa > Arthropoda > Insecta > Lepidoptera > Cosmopterigidae > Hyposmocoma > Hyposmocoma kahamanoa. Next base: position 9,147,867 of record NW_020653993.1, read on the forward strand.
CGGTAAGAATCCCGTATGTCAAATGGGAGCCATTATAAATAATTAATCTGAAAAAGTATATAAATTAAAGTAATGAAATATATAAGTTAAAAACTAATGAAAATGATAATTAAAACAAGAAAGTGTTAAAGGTTTGTGGAATATCCAGTAGATGCGGCAATGGTTTAAGGGCAGCCAAATAGCTCTCATTACCCGCGTAACATCAAATTGAAAAAAAAAAGAAGAAAAAAAAAATAAACCAGTTAAAACATTCTATTTTTATTGTAATTTGAAGCATCATGAAACACCTAAAATTTGATAGATAATGATGACATAACTAGTATAAATACAATGTAGTATCTATGCATTTTAATGCTTGTCTGGGATGATGAAATTTGGCAATTTTTATAAGCGGTGAGTGAAAAACACACAACCATCTCGTACGATTAAACGCGGGGTTCTGCGGGGCGTCCGCGGGAGACGAACTTAGTTGAACGTTAACAAAGACGTACGAGCATTGGGAAACTCCAGTTTAACACCGCTCCATTACCCGCGAGCTCCCAACACCCCACGTTCCTCTACTAGAGCTGAATTGAATCGATCAACTTGCGATTACTTGGGACAAAATAAGGGGTATAGTCCGTAAAAAGTTGTTGAAGGTACAACTCACTTATCACCACGCTACAGCCTAATAAACTTAATGCTAAAATGTTCTGAACAAAATCCGATTTAAAAAACATGCTTAGTTATAGATGGGGTGCTGTTGCGTGCTGACAAGTAGGGTTTAGCCTTTAATGTCGTAGTTTGTGTTGATAAGTAGGCATCCTTTCTGACTGTTGTTTCAATGTTTTATTTTTTTATTTGGGTAACATTGCAATTGGTCTATCAAAAGAAAGAGTTTTCTTTTACTATCACAAAATACAGCTATCTCACATTAGGCAATTTTGAAATGTATAAATTGACAAATCCAATTTCCTTAAATTAAGGACCTTCCCTTTTTTGAGGTCGATAAAAAATCCTATTTATATTTACTGTGCAGCTTTTATTTAAACGCAGTAAATGGACAATAATTTGCTGCTGATTTGATAAAATTTGTAGTAAATTATGAAGCGCAATAATGCTTAGTATAATCGTGCGCTTAGGGGTTAAAGCCTTTTAGCTTATTCTAACCGGGTATTCGATGTAGCCAAATAATAATACTTGTACACGAAACACTGTCTATCGTCGAGCCTTGTTAAAATAAAAACAACAGTCTCTATTATATGAAAATATTCTGTGGCAAATATGATAAGCTCGACGTGGCATTGTAGTACTTTAACGTATTGTGTTTTGAGTATTATTTTATTTGGCTCAAAAACCTTGTTTGTACACCATCGATCTGGGTTCATTTGTTATACGCTTCTTATTTTTATTGTCTATTTGTATGTGTGCTTGCATGCGTGCTGTGTCCATCATGTACAACTACAGCGTAGTTCAAACAAGAATAATTCTGTTAACGACACTGAAATTAAGCGGTTTTCGTAAATACCGGTATAATACTGTTACTCTTTATGAACACCGGTGTTCTTGCTTCAATTCTAAATGACATTTACTATTATGTACTGTGTCACTAATTCCATACAATTTCCCAATTGGATATAGGAACGTGACGATAATTTCGATTTGAAATAAAATGTATAATGTAGTGATGGGCACGCAACGCAATGGGTATCGGATACCGGAAACCGTCATGCTTATTTCTGCCGCGGTCGCAAAACAAACGTCAAATAAAACCCTCAAATAATGCGGCGTTCTCCGTCGTCGTTAATTTGTGTCCATGTATTAAGATTAGCATTTTGTTACGGCGAATCAGAATCGCGTGCGCGCTTTCGATAGGCGATTATTTCGATAGGCGATTATTTCGAACGTACGGGTTTTTTTCGAAAATAAACCCAAATTTTGAAATAATCACGAATGTCGTGAGTATGGCAATAAGCGTGTCGGTGACCGCGGCCTCGTTTACACTATCAATGTTTTCGCCCAGTATTGGATTTAATAATACTGATTTTCAACAATATTATATTTAGCAAGCACTGGTTTGCTAACCCTAAAATGACTGAATACTTCATAGTACTGTGATATATTGGCCAATATTATTTTGTGAGTAAGGCCGTTGTAACGTTGATCTTAGGCTACATTTATATGCGCCTAACTCACAATAATTTGCAGCTTATGTGTGTGAGTGTTACTTGAATATATAAATTATTCGTAAGCAAAATTTTACGTAAGTAAATAATAATAATAATAATAACGCACACACTCAACGTAGCTCCGCACTAGGGAAACCCTGTGTTGCGGGTGCCATGGACTCACACATAGACAACCACAAATTACACCCAAACTCACGAGACAAATAAATGTAGGCCATACGAATATTTCTCCCGGCCCGGGAATCGAACCCGGGGACCTCTGCGTGGCAGCCCGGTATGGTAACCGTTCGGCCACAGAGGCAGTTAAATAATTCGTATTCCTTATATAAATTTAAACCCGAGTGCCTCATGCCGTGGACGAGTACATTTTTAAGTACGATAATACGTTTGACCGACTCTGATGTAAATTCTAACTGTCTAGAGACCAGAATAAACCCATCGACATTAAAATGAGAGTATTGGCGAGAGTATTGATAAGTGTAAACGGGCGCTAACAGTGCGTGCGCGGGTAGGGGCGGGCGCGGGCGCGGGAGGCTCGCCGTCGCACCGCGGCGTGCAGCGCAGCATCTCCGCCACCGCGCGCCCTACTACCAGTCGCCGTGCCTCCTCCGGCGCAGAAGTCTTGCGCACGCAAGGTATGACACTACATCAGGAAACAATACAGCACTACCGTAGGCTCTACTACACGCAGGGTACAACACTACACCATACACTACTCTTTATAACACTGTAATAAACTTTTCCTTAGATTGTTTTTTCCACCACTACAAATACATGTGCAGTATACACCAGACTATTGTACTATACTACTTTGGAACTCCACAAGTACCTAAATAAAGGTCGTACGTTCCAGAATGTACTCATTAGAACAACCCGTTTCATTAATACCGGTGAATATCACCGGCTAAACCATAGAAAGGCCCGATAAATTTATCCTGCATAGTATAAAAGCGAATGTAAAACAAATTAACCAACCTGTAAACGTAATACCTCACTATATTGGTAGTTATCATGTTCATGGCACACTCACATTCATTATCGTAGTACTTACACAAAATGCAACGTTAAAAATACTAATTCTTAATCAAAACAACGATCTAAATTTAGATGTCGCATAAAAACATCGGTATTGTCGATACCATAAATGTTTTAATTTACCGGTATTTCCGTCTGTCTTCCCTTCGTAAATTCTACTTCAATTCATTGTTGTGTTAGTTACCCTTCTTTGTGGAAGTCGTTGTACTCTTCTGTAGATATATAGATTAGGTTAACATAGGTAAATCTTTTATGATTATCGTTTAATTTGTTCTACGATTTTTTGTCCAAGTAGTTAAATGGAAACCTTCAGTATTAGTCCCCCCCTTCATAAAGTGATCATTTTTTTGTTGTGAAATGTATGTTTTAAAAAGTGTTATGTTTGTAATTTGGTGAAAGTTCATAATAAAAAGTCCCATTTTAAGCGCTTTAAAGTGCAGAGAATTATTTCATATTAGTGATTTTTCGTAACACCATAAAATCTTATATTTCTATGCGGTAGTGTTATTTATTACCAAATTAATGTTTCATTTTTTCAATACAATTATTTGGGTGAAAATACGTAAATACCATTATTATCATTGGGCTAGTTTTTTGGCAATGCTTCATCATAAACTTTTGTGTTAATTTTATGGCTACCTCTATTAATATCTTGTTATTACGTTATTAGGGTGCGTTGTTATTTTTTTGTGCACGACGTTGACACGTTACTTTTGTGTGGTTTGCAGTTGGCACGACGACTAGTGCAGCAAATAATACCACACCCACTGCCACCACAACCACTTCCAATTTTAAAAGACAGGTAAATTTATTATGTTCATTTTATCAACACACATATCATAAACCCTCTATGATTTGTTCAAAACTGCAAATTACGACCAAAATAAAGATAAACTGTTTTGTTACAACAAATTTCTTATCTGTGAAAATGTTATTATTGCATAATATTAACATCAAATTCAATTTTATTATTACATTCAAATTTCGAACATCTCTGAAAAACAAAAAACATCGTTCGACCTCAATTCTAAGAAGTTTTTTTCGAACTGAAATGTCAATAGCAAACAATTTTGATAAATTTCATACGTTACTTGATATCGAACGATATGATATTTGGGGCCGACTCTAGTTTGTCTATTAATTAAAAAAAAATACTACAGTTGCGAGACGTGTGTGAGAATTTTTTTTATTAGCCGTCATTTAGTTTGTTGTTAATCACATCGTAGAGAGCTTATAATATGTGTTCTATACACAAAAAGCAGTGTATGTAACTGTCCATAATTAGGCATTAAAACACTCGTGTGATGTTTTTATAAACCCGCACTCGTATTTTAATGCCTTTCATTGTGTAACAGTCACATAAAGTATTATTACATCTTGCACACGTTTAAAATTTTGTAAAAGTAAAGGTAGTAAAGTTTCTATTATTGTTACAAAGGCCGAACAAACACAAAGAAATTTTCCCGTGATCCGATTGGTTCGAGTCCAGAATTTTTCTTTTTTTTTTCAATCTTTGCATCAATAATACTAACAAAGTAAGTACAAGTACTTTCACAAGAAATATATGCATATCATGATGGTAAAAACATCATAACATTTAATCAAAATAGAACAGGATAAAGTTTTCCTAAATAAGTGGTTTAAAGGCGGTGGCCCCGGCATGGCAACAGATACTAGTTCAGTTCCAGTCAATTTTTCTTTGTGTAAATAATAATAACAAAGTAGTGTAGTATTTTCACAAAAAAATCATGAACATCGTAGTTAATAAAACACTGATATTCAATAAATAAATCAACAATCCTTTAAGTTCTAGGGTTAAATTAGAAAATTCTTATTGAAAGTGTAAAGTTGGCTCCGTAGTCTCCATTCTAAATCAGTCATTTGGTTATCGGTTGAATGTGGTTTATGACTAAAACGTTCGACAATTCCATTAAAATGTTGCACGTCACGTAATCAACTGACATCATATTGTAACAAAACATTTCAGAACACCATCGACTCCGCGTCCATTAAAGAGAATACTGCGCGAATGCAACAGATGCAAGTAAGTTTAATTTTAATCATATTAATACTTTAGATAGATTACTAACCGGTATGAGGCTGTTTCTATCACCAATTGTATAATACCTGTTTTATTACATGCAATGAGGTCAGTCACGGATAGAGTTACCATTCCAAAATTTGAATAGTCTGGACAATGCCTGACTTATGTTAAAAAGTCCGGACTTTTTAGTAACAAAATAATTTCGAACATCACTCTCACACACGGCAGCTGAGATAAATCGAAAAAAATAAAGCGAAAATCTAATGATATACATATTATTATCCAGCACAGTAAGTGAAAATCCATAGAATTGCGTGGTGGATGTTTTGTTTTTATTCTGAAAATTGTAACCCAAAGCCAAACAATCCGAACAGAAGTTCAAAAAAGCTAGACGTGTCCAAACAAATCCGGAGGGATGGTAACCCTAGTCACAGAAAACTGGTCTCTATTATCATTCAGTCTAATTAACGTCGGGTAATGCTAAGAATGAGGTTGCGAATTTATGAATTTGTAGGTGCAAAGCACAACGCGGCCGAGCAGTGCGCAGCCGAAACTGGAGCCGCGGACCCGCACACTCGCGACAGGCGGTTCGCGCCGCTCCACCGCGCAATACGACACACCCGCTCAGCCCGCCAAGCTCTCCCCGCCACACGACACTCCCAGGTGAGTTACAACCTTATTCATCGCGTAAAAGTTAATCCGGAATGCTCTGTGAGAGCAACAGTTGCAAGTAGACGGACTGCATTTGAGCTGTTTTCTCTATTGGACACGCGTCGTATTACTTGAGAAGCTTTTCAATTTTGAATATTCTTAGAACACAAAATCTTCTAATTGATCATGCGAGAAATGGTTGATTTATCAAGGACCTGTGAGATGCTGAGATCTTACTAAATGTTTCTTCAATATTGTACTAATATACTACCTGATTTTATAAATTAGGCGTTATGGCGTATTATATTATATATTTTGTGGTTTGTTAATTTGTCTCTATATGTTTTATTACATCTATATATGTCAGTATTTATATATTTTTATAATGTTATGTATCAACGTATCTAGTAGTATACTTAATGTGAATACATAAAGCTATTGTATTACATAATGTATTAATAATTAAATTACTTTTTATAAGTACAACACTGCATGTATGGGATTTAACCCTGGTAATAGAGTTGTAGAGATTTAAAAGTAAAAACTAACAGCATGCAATTATTACACGCGACCCGGACAGCGCGGCGACAGAGAGTAAGAACGGATCCGGTACCGGTACAAACGGTACCGGCACTACGAGTGCTAATAGCAAGACGCACGTGAAAAGTGCGAGCGTTAGCTCTGCGAGCGGCGCGCCGCCTCTCGGGGCTGATTCGGCGCCTCACAACGCGTCAGCGCGAGACCTGGCACAACCCCGGCCCAGGTACACACAAGGCCTGACAAGGCAAACTAAAGCTCACAGCTTCAGTCTTGCAACAATACCGGTTAACTAAACCAGTATGACTAGTTCCTTTTCCTAATGCTTAAGGGTTTTTTTAACGCAAACGAACAAGAGGCATGCTTTGTTACTGCTGGAGTAACGATTTTAATATAATACCGGTATTATATCGATATTTTCTGGGTTTTATTTTTAGCTTCTTAGGAGAAATAATATGTGTGGTCTAAGCGGATAATGCACGCTTTTGTCATTAGATTTTTTTTTGAAAAATTTTGAGTTTCCTTTTCTGCTTAGCAAAGGTATTGTATAGTAGTATAAAATAAGAGCACGCTTATTTTTGTATACAATATATAGACAACAACTGCTTACATTTATAATATTGTCATTCTGCGGAGCACACTGCTTAAACACTCCTGGACACATAATTCAAGTCACCTTGCATTTTTATTTTTAAGGGTCTAGAATACAAAAATATTGTTATCGTCGTAGAACATTTTCACCGGTTTTACAACGGGACATAATAATATGGAAATGACGTTTCGTATACCAATTGCAGAATAGTTGTTTTTGCATAATAATTTTTGATCAATCAAACATTTTTTAATCTTAGGCCATTTAATACTGAAATGCAGAAAATTTAAAGGTGGAGCAAATTTTGAAATTGGACTTTTAAGTCCTATGTTTAATCTCGTCTATAAGGCGCGTAATTTAACGTCAAATGTGTTTAATTTGGGTGATACAAAACTTATTTTAGATTTAAAATTGCCTAGAATCTAACCTACAATCGACTTATACACACACACCTACACGTTTAGTGGAACAAAAATAAAGCGAAACTATAAAATAGTAACGTTTTATTTACTCATAAAGAAGCAATTAAATTAACATCTTTTAACACCAAATATTTTATTACGAACTAAAAGTTGTATCATTTAACAATGATGAAATCTTAGTTTAATTAAAAAAAACTTTTTCAACTGTACGATAAATGTCGTAAGTTATAGTTGAAAAAGTTTTTTTTTTCAAGAACAAGAGCGCTAAATCAATCTCGAATCACTTTACAAACTAGTGTTAGTAGGAAATTAAAATAAATTGATAAAATACAAGTCAATGGACTCATTTTTGTTTTTCAAATTGAACCTAAAATAAAAAAGTATAATCGGCCTAACTTTTGAAAAAAATTAAAACCGCATTATATTGGCGACTTTACCAGTGTGCCGCCGAATTGATACCTCCAATGAACGGTTACCTATCACTCCTAAATGGCATTTTCCAGAAATAACGTTTCCTCGAATTTTCATAACCTCGAAAGTAATTTTGAGAGGAAAATGTTTTTTTCTTTTAAACCTAACTTAACCTAACCGAATCTAATCGTGTCTCTGCGATAAACATCCAACATATCCTGAAATAATAACGGTTTTCGTTATAAATCGATTTTCGGTGTAATGAAAATTCGAACAAACGTTATTTCGGAACAAAACATTCGACTTTGTGATAGGTTACCCCAATGAACACTACGCCAACTTAATTTTTGGACCTGTTCTGTTTTTATTTTGTTTCTTTGTTTTATTAGTAAATAAATATGGCTGTTTACAAAAATAACAGATAGATATATCGATCGCTCAAATGACCAAAAAATAGAGTTGGCGTTGTGTTCATTGAAGGTTTCGAAATGTGCCGATGTGTGTATTTGTTAGGTATATTAATATTATTCTATTTTTAGTACTATTTAGCTTGTATATTGTTAAACATCTTATCAATGTTTTTTTATGAAGTAAATTTCTATAAAGCAATAACTCTTTTTATATTATACTCTTTTTGTATTATAGTAATTTTATACCGGTATCGTTTTGTAGTATTGTCATTAATTTGATTTTTTTTGAAGTTTTTCTAGCGCTTCAGTGTGGTGTTTATTTATGATTTTTGTGTTATATGGGTTTTTATTAGGGTTTTATAGTTAACAAGTATATGTACTTAGTCAGTTTTAATACAAAAATTGAAGATATTTGTGTATAACTTGTGTACTTTTAAAGTTTTGTTTAGGCTTGATTATCCCTCAATCTATCGATTTTTTTCCGTGTCAAGCTGTGGGGCATACAAGGGTTGACAATCATAATATTTGATTTTAATATTTGGTATCTAAACTTAAGGTGTTTTTTGTGTAAAAAGATAATGACGTTTAAGGATTTTTTAAAATAATTAAATATAATATGCTTTCAATGCTTATGAATGTTTATGGACACTGTGTAAATATAATATGATCTTTGATATTACAGTGTAATCACGCAATTGCAGTTTATATTCCCATAAGCGCTTATTTATATATTTATGTTTCTTTCAAATATTTTTGGCAAAAAAGTTAGTGAACTTCAAAGTAAGCTTAAAAGTAAGTCTTTCAACGTACAATGTCAATTCTGTTATTTATTTATTTTTAGAAGATTTAGGGCAAATTTTTTATTAATAAATATGTTTAAAGTAAGAAGTAAAAGTGCTAATTTCAAATCTCCACAAGTAGCAAAAAAAATAAGTTAAAGTTGTAGTCAGCAGAAACTAAAACATTATTATTGAAATGTAAACAACATATTATTTTACACATTGAGAAATCACAGGTATCAATCATGATTATATTTAATATTGAAATACTCATGCGCTCTCAAAATTTATTCATTACCGGACGAACAAGTATGATATCTTTTTTCATTGATAGCTCAAGGATACCACTAAAAAACAATACAGCAACTTTCTATATAAACTACTGGATTTGACATCTCTCTCAAATTAACAGGTTTACTTTCTAGCTAGATGATAAGGTTTCAAAGGACCATATTTCACTGTAATAGTCAGTGTTAACTTAAAGTGTGTTCCATTAAACAGTTTTGCTTTCTTAATAAAAAGAAACTTCTAATTGCAAGTTATGTAGAGTAGTGGAAGACGCATATCGACCCTTCCTCCGTAAAGTATCGTATGTCGAAATTGCCAAGTTTGCAGCGGAGCGTTTTAAAGTTCTGAATTCACTGAATAATTGTCTATGTTATATTTTCAGTTTGAACTCCACCCTGACGACGGTCGGCGCGACAGGCGGCACCGGCACGTCTACGGCCGCGAGACGGGATTTCCCCAATCCACTCGTGTTCCCTCGGAATGTACCGTCGCGGTCTACCTTCCACTCAGGTCAGTAATCCCAGTCAGTTCATTGCTCGGCAGATGGCGGCATTGGCTACGGAAACGAGAAGCGTCCATCTCCATATCGTCGCCTTACTTTCTCAAACTCGTATCTTAAAGCACAAAGTTACTGAAATGCAAAAAATGGATTATATATGAAAATTTTGCAGGTATATTTCACTTCATATTCACACACTGGCTTTTACCTATTTTCAAAGTAATGCATCCAAATTAACACACTTGATTAAAAATATAAAATAAATATAAAGTTATGCCATCTCCTGAAAAATCTTTTTAAGATACGAGTTTGAGAGTGTAAGGCATATGATCGTCGTCATCGATATGTTCGTGTTGAATGTACTGCCGCCGAGTGCGATATGCTAAAAAACCGTTGGTTATTATTACTATTCTATTGTTTGGCCTTATTGCTGAGAAAATATTTCTTCCAGGTAACTTTTGTTTTTAAAAGTTGAAGTTTAACTATTTTTTCGGACTTAAACCAACGATTTAGGGCCTTTATAGGTCCCATGGTCACAATTGACTGACAACGAAGTTAATAAAAGATGATTGAAATGATGAAATTATATTATGACGATGATCAAATTTTCTTTATGCATGGCAATGGCATCCAAATATAAAGTAATTATGTGTTTTAGTATAATTTACATTAATATTGTAGGAAACAAATTGAATGTGGGTTACTCCACTTTTGCGCTGATGGCCTCTAATGTAAGTTTTATCATTATATTGAGCGTTAATGATTTGTGTTACAGGCCAGACGCGGACGCGCGGCGCGAGCGCAGGCGGCACGTACGGTGACGGCGGTTCGCCGCACCAGGCGCGCACTTCGTTCTTTTCCAAGCTTTCCTCGCGGTTCTCCAAACGGTAAGCATTATTTAGCCTGTTGTTGACACACATTCTTTGACACAACACGGTTATGGAGTTACAGTTGCGTTGATGTAGTAGTTTCGTGGATTTAACTTAATTCAGACTATTCAAGGCTAAAGTGAATAGATATTTTTATATATAAACGTCTACTATCGTTGCCTAAAATCAGGTGAGATTGTGGCGTGTCTATTTCACATAAAAAAAATCTGCAAAATATCCACCTATTTTAATCAATTTGGCTACGGGGGATCATTCTAATAGAATGAACAAAAAGTAACAGACACATTTCGACATCGACCGCGTAATTCAGACCACGCCCACGACGTTACAGGGTCGCGGGGGTTGACGTAATTTATAAATCAAAATTGCCCCATTCCTTTTCACGTCTGCGTCCCTACAGCGTTGCAGGCGTAGTTTGACGTATGTAGTCGACATATCGGTGCCTTACTTTGTCAAACTCTAATCTTATAAAGACTGATTATTCTTTATATTAATCTTACAAAACTTTCTATTCATTTATTAAATGTCTTATTAAGGCTATTAATTTGGACGCATTGCTTGAATGATGAAGTGAAGAAACTGTGATGTGAAATCGCCCTGCAAAATTTGTATATACAATCCATTGTTTGCGTTTCAGTAACTGTGTGCTTTAAGATATGAGTTTGAGAAAGTAAGGCGACGATATACCAACGATGTGTTTGTTCATTCGGATAATTAAAAAAAAAAAGAAGAATTATTTTACGTCAGGGTTGTAAAGACATAATTATTATACGCGTTTTAGTGCTTGCAAAAAGGAAAACAACATGCATACGGCACTCATTTACATTTTTTTTCCGTTTTTTATTTACTCATAACATTGTAAATTCTTATTTGTGTCTTGTGTGCAATTTTGTATGCGTTTAAATGCCTATAATTATTACGTCTTTTTAATGTTTTTATAACATGGCATAGGACAGCGTTACGTAAGTTCTGACTGTTGCATTAACGCATATAGGGTAGTCATAATTTTTTTGTAATATGGCTCACAATCGATACACATAACATAAATATTATCAATTTTCTTTTTCAACGCAAAATTCATTGTATAAAAAAGACTAATCCTCAGTATCTGACATTGTGACTAACTTGGGTCTATTATTTGTTTTAATTCAGTACTGTTTATATTTTTTTATTGTACTTTTCATACGCTACAATGCTTAACGCTATTTGAATGTAAATTCGTTGATCACGTTGAACTTAATGCTAGTGCGAATACATCTCAAATTTGTTTAATAGGAAACTCGCAAGTCACTAGCATATATTATTGAAGGCGTTTGTCATATTAAGCGTAGACTTTGACCTCTTATTATAACCATTGTAATTGGTTAAAATGGGTTATATTAAGTGCCACAAAAAAATTTCATAAATTTAGAAATTCGCATAATAAATCATATTCGGAAATTATGCGTATATGGTATTATGCGTAAAAATATCACTGGTGAACCTAGTGTACCGACTACTGTCTCTGCACACGCCCAATGCGTTTGTATATTTCATGTCGATGAAAATAACAACCAAATAATTTCTTGATTGGGGTTTTTTATTGTGGTTAGTAGTGTTACGACGGTATTAAGCTGACAGTAGACGTAGATGGAGAAAAAATAGAGGTCCACAGATATTTCGCTGGAGTTATTTCATTGTTAAATACCTCAATAGTCTTGTCAAGAACGGTGACACCATATTGCCAAAGTATACAGTTAATTAAGTACGCTGTCATTTTGGACTTGCATTTTGTTCAGTGTGATCGATATTGTTTGCTACGAATTACGCTCGTAGAATTACATTTTCTCATTTTTTAAAGTTTTCTGAAAGGCTTTTTATAGTAAAATATAGGTAATATATAAAAATTGTAAGGTTGTTTTTAGAAATCGAATTTGAAATTATCTTTTTTTGTTCCAACGTAATATATGACTTAATTAGTTTGATATTTCTTTTTAATGAATGTCATGCATAATGTTTTTACTATTATGATATTTATCTATGCCCTTTTGAAAATATTCCCCTAGTTTGTTATTATTATTAATGCGAAGAACAAATGTAAAAAAATCCTTGGATCTGACTGGATTCGAATCCGAGTCTATTGTCTCAACGTGGCTACTGCTCAGCTGCGGATCGAGCTTGCAGATCTTGGGAATTTCTCTATGCGCTTATTGCGGATATTTGTATTAAGTTTAAATGGCGTTTTTGCCGTAACGCCACCTTTGATTGTGTGAAGAAACTTTCATAAGCTTATGATATCAGCGTCGTATCACTCCATCTAAATACATTATGAACTTTTTTCTAGTTTTTATTTAATATTACACTACCCTTATATTCAATTATTTTTCGTGAAATTGCTCCACTAGTTTGTTATAATAGACTTATTCGTCTCATCATTTGGTGTTATAAAAAAAAAGTTAAAAGTCATTAAAAATCAAAAACAAAGGTCTGCAACAAGCACGTAGAAAAAATTCGTAAGGCCCGCTGGTTCGTTCCGTAGCTTAGTGGGCATAGCGTCTGGCACGATTTGCTAGAAGACGTCGGTTCGAATCAACTGTTCGATTTTTGTTATTAATAATTATAACATTATGAACTTTTTAATTTCTTCAACAACTAAGTAGATTTCGGTAGATAATGCTGTATAATACTAGATAAAGAGCCTTTCAGAAAACAAAATCCTTTGTATAAATTTTCATCGTAAAAAGATACCATCACTGGCCACGCAATGTTAGCGAAGCACAGCTTTCACGCACATTAAAAAAATTCCATATTCCCTACAACAAGCATCATACACAAGAAAAAAATACTGAAATCTACGGTTCCAAAGGAACATGTATTTTTGAATTTTTTTTTTAGAAAAAGGGTTGTGGAAAGACTCGTATGTTTTACTCTGTATTAATGAAGGTTTGAGCGTGTGTACTTTTTGATAATGTTTGATTCTATTTGTCTTTAACGCATGAATTTCTTCTTTATGACCATAGGAGTAAGAATTTCTTGTTGGGCCAATTGATAACGAGAGACCTTTTATATAGTGTGAACTATAACGCTTTTTAGTATTGGGAAGTTCCTATCAAAATATCCAAGTACCTTTTAAATTGCAAAAATAAAAATTTCCGAAAATCGTACTAAGTAAGGTATTTTCTAAAGCCTTCCAGAATATTCTACTTTCAGAAGGAAAGTAGGAAATCCATCACGTTTTAATACGGTTTTTTCTTTGAAGTAGCACTTATAAAATATAAATATTAGACAACATCGCACACGTTGCTCAGATCCCAAAGTAAGTAACTAAAGCGTTATGGAAAATCGAAAACAACGATGGCACCACAAACACGCAGACCCGAGACAATATTGAAAAATTAGTTTCTACGACATCATGAAAACCGGTGTGAAAGCCACCACGTACTTGGTAAAGCGTAATCGATTTTTATTTAAATATTTCTTTATGAAGAACTGCTTGTCAGTATTTGTCTAAGAATTTGATTTAAAACCCTTGTTAATTGGCACATTAGTGCCTTTAAAAATGACTTCTTCGAAGATAATTGGATTGAGGGGATTAGAAAAAGCTTCATGTCTACGCATTAAAAGCGAACAACCGACGCGAGATTTTTCTTTTTTTTTTTCTTGTGGGTGCAGTCACTCCGATATTTAATTTTGTAAACCGTCGGAAAGAGGTCACCTCAGTAGTGGTCCAATTCAAATTTGGAGAAAATATTCTACCTCTAAGAGTATAGTATATTGGGGAATGAATCCGTTCCTATTTCACTTTCTTTCTGTTAACCAATTTCAATAAAACTTTGCAATAGTTGCAATTCCACGACCTTTTGAGGTCGGTTTTGCTCATAATACATGGAGATAAAGCTTTTTCTGACTGAGCTTAATGTCATTGAAAATTAAAATATTGTAATAAAAACCCTGATAGAAATGATAAATAAATAAAGTCAGTCAAATGTAAAAAAAAACTAAAATAAAATTATAAAACGGGATCGAAAATTTGAAAATATGGATGACATTAAATTTAACGAATTATAATAAAATTAACTGATACTGACATAATAAAATCTAAAGTTATTAATAGCGCTACTTCGTCTATTTATTTAAAGGTGCCATTGGAAATCGAGACTCTGACATCTTGATTCTTAACATACTTGATTCTTAATATTTCCGCTTTCAAACATTATCAAAGAGGCTCACAAAACGTTCACTTGTACCTTGTTGTAAATAATGTTACATAGGAACACTGTCTGTCTCTAACTGATCACTGGAATAACCCATTCGTTCTGTCTCGCTCTGTCATTTCGATTGTGTGTATTTATTCGCTCAATTGTCTCCCTCGAAAAGATCCGAGCTCCGTTTTTTTTTATTTTTTTTTAATCTCGCGTCAACGCAGGGGATGCACGGTGCTAAAACCTACTTATCTCCCTTTGTAGACGTTCATTTTAACTTGACCCCTATCGTACCTCAATTTGGACGAAAGTATGAGTTAACTAGGGGTTTGGTTATGTTGGACTTTAATTAGACACGTCCGCACAAGTTTTTTTGATCGAATACGCGCTATTTTACCTCGTTTATCGCAATAGTGGCTCCGACCGTCCGTAGTAATAGACCAAAGCATGATACCCTCATATTTTTTCTAAAGACGTTTAAGAGTGAACTAAGCAACGCCATGCTTTGACTGTTGTAGAGCTTATTCGCGATTCAAAGCGATAGTGTTGCTCCCTATGACACTGTGCAATTGGTATTAATTTGTCCAATTTATAAGGTGATTTTAAAGGTTGACGAGCTGCTTTTAAACTCAAAAATAATCAGTGTTTTGACAGCAGAAGAAATAAGTTTCTTAAAATATCGTGATAGATATGGCGATGCGCCAAAATCTTGTCAACCTTTATTGTG
Organism: Hyposmocoma kahamanoa; assembly: GCF_003589595.1. NCBI lineage: Eukaryota > Metazoa > Arthropoda > Insecta > Lepidoptera > Cosmopterigidae > Hyposmocoma > Hyposmocoma kahamanoa. The sequence goes on from NW_020653993.1 coordinate 9,163,501, forward strand.
TCTTCCAATTGTTACCGCCATTTTGCTAGTGCTGCCACCTAGCGTTTTGAGTCGCGTTTAGTGATGCCAGCTCATGTAAGTGTCGGTTTTTGCATTTTCAAAACTCCGGTTTTTGAGAGAGGTGTACGGAAAACCCTCTCGTGCATCCCCCGTGTTTTTTCGGTTTTTTTTTTATTACTCTAACCGTACGCTTCTTACTAACGAACGTTGACGGTCGTGACCTTTGATTCGCTTTAGTTAATCCACAACCCTTTTGTCGTGTTGCAACGTGACGGATTGTTTTTTTTTACGGAGGGAGCTAGTGTCTAGTATTGTGCATCTTGTACCGACGCGAGAATTAACAAGTTTTCAAGGGGTTGCTATATTTAAAAATAAAATTGCCATTGATAAAATAAAACTATTTGAGTATTTTAAAAATTTTCTTTAGTCTTACCCTGACGACGCTTATGGGTGTAAGTTGTAATTTTGACGACAATGGATTATTTAAAATATAGAACTTGGAATCCTGAATAAAACTTTTTAAATAACTTATTTCTTATTATTATTGATACAACGAGCAAAAATACGCCCATTCGCGTTTAATGGGGACAAAATGGCAACCCCAAACAAGTGACTTTGAAAAAGTGTAAAAAAAGTGAGCCGGAGACAGAAGAGGGGGGCGATTCGGCTTCTGATTGGTCGATCGCTCACCCGTTCCGTTGCACGCAGGTTGAATCAGAACCCGTAAACGTCCTGGCTGACGACTGACATCGATGGAAGAATAGTGAATTAACATTATACAAATTTATTCTCTGTGGTCTTTAATGTATACTTCAAGTATACAGATATACGCAGAGTAATGTATATTTTGTTCGGGGTAACAGTTGATGAATTATACAAAAGTCTTGCAATTGGGAAATTGGTGTAGAAGTCACTTTATGAGGTAACTTTGTGGGATTCATACAGCCACTTGTGCGAGTGTTGATTTTCAGATGCTCTTGGCTGTATGTTTTACAAGGCGGATTCTAGTGAACATTTACCGGGCTTCTATTATTTGAGTGACGTAACGAAATTGTGTACTTTAATATTCCATCCACTGTTACCCTAAATAGATTATAAAGATGTTGTTTTAAGTGTTAAAACATTAATCGTAAGAGGTCCATTTTTAGTTAATTTGTCAGTGGTTTATTGATTTATACACGTAACGTTATTAAAAAGAATTAAAAATATTTAATATTTTGCGACGACGTTTCTGACTACATGTTGTTTGTATGGATTTAATGTAAATATAGGTAATTAATTAAATTGGTATATTTTTACCTTAAAGTTTAGTAAGTTTCATATCCTTTGGGAAAAAGCGCGTATTGTCCAACCCTCTTTGACTATCGTGGCATACTATAACCTAAAAAGTCTTTTTCTTAGAGTAGACGCTGCTATAGTGTGAAGTTATAATACGACGATGTTTAGTTATTTCTCGGGCACTTTGCAACATTTAAATTATTTGACTTTATTTTGGGCCAGTTCAACTTTTGGTCAATAGAAATACAATCTACATACAGGCGTTAAAAATGTTACAAAAGGCGGACGTCCAACATGTCACACTGCCGTCCAACAAGACGTCTCGTGACTTACCAATAATAATCGCTTGTGGACTAGTGGATTGACGAACAGTAAGTAATAATAACATGTTATGACATAAAGTTTACTTCAAGGAACTATCTAGGATATCCAGACCAGAACCAATTTAAAAAAAGTTCGTTTCTCAAATTGTATCTCTACGATTATCGACCCCGGGTCGCCTATATCTGGCGCCCACAGTGTTAGCATGCCGCCGAGGTCGTTAAATTTTCAATTTCAAATTTTCAAGCCCAGGACCGTAATGTTGCATATCTACGGGATCCTAAAGAAATGACATTTGCGACATCTATGTTTTTATAGCTTTTTTGTCGTAGCGTCACCTGTAAGAAAACTAAAGTGTTTTTTTCACTCTGCCTAGGTAGGTACCACGGTCTAATCACTATGAAATTTTTTTACTTTGCATATCCATGAAGACGGACGTCGTTAATCAATAGACGGCGCTGGCATCTCCTTTGTATTGGCCATACAATTTTTAAATAATTTTTCAGAACCCGAAATATATTTTGCAAATGCAGTAATTTACTTCAAAACATGTTTAAAAAAAATCATGATCCCAGAAACCCACTAGAAAGAATAAACTTATAGATTTGTCTATCGTACAGGGGAGAAATACTTCTCGCGTTAGTCATTAAAGGCGGTATGAGCTGATGACTCTATACGCGTTATGTATAACGTACTCTTTTGTTGGTACCTATACAGCTACCAGTGGTTAACAAGAGATGTCGCTTTATAGTTATCAAGTTAGTTATTTGTCTTATTATTTTCATCAAGCAACATGTAGCGGGGGTCTAGTCCCGTCGCGCGTTGCATTTCATCCTAGCTAATAAGCCAATCGAGTTCTTATTGTAAGAATTTTCTACATTCCAGAGTTCCGTGTGTAATATCTAAGTTCACAAAAATAGCACAATGCTTTTGTTTTTATTTTTATTTTATTTTCTTTCACTTTTCGGACTCTGCCTAATCGTTAAATCTTTTCGATGACTGAATTATTATGAATATATTGTATATTTGTATAATTATACATATTATACACTATTTAGAAGTATTCAACAAAACCTTGTTGTTGAATTTAACGGTGTGGGCCATTTGTTAGAAAAAAGAAGTGTCATTCGGTGTTCACTTTTAGTCCAAATACTTTCAATGGTGTCGATTCTGCCACAGCACATTTTTAAAACTAAAGTAATTTAAAGACACGTTTAATGAGTCCATGGTGTTTTTAATATATATAAGTTATTTTACAACCTGCCTTTTTGTTTTATAAAGCGGCAGTGCACCGTGCACTGGACTGAAGTATAAAAAGAGCTTGTGCAACTTAAAACCCTGTCAATGTCAAAAGAAATATAGTTTTAAAAATGTGTTACAAAGTATTGACACCAAAGTGAGCTAACTTTATATACGGCACTAGAACATATAGGGTAAGGAAATGTCAATTACGTCAAAACAATGATACTTGCCTCTCTGTGTTTTTGAATAACCAAAAGACTGAGGCTGCTAACAAATTGACGATCGAGAGTCGATCTCGACTTCATGAAGTCGGTTTCGCGACTTCATGCAGGTCGAGGTCTCGACAACTACAAACGTGCAGTCAATCTTTTAGCTGTCTTCAACGTTATAAACTTATGCTCAATTTGGAATTTGCATGACTACGACAATCTATCCGACTTTTTCGGATTTATCCCTGTGGTGAACGTAATAAAGTTGGTTCTCGAAAAAATTATATCGAGCTATTTTCCTAGTAAATTGTATACAACAGTAAAATGGCCCACACGTCTATTGTTTAATAATTAAGGAGTGAGTGAGATGTATCAGTATAAACCGTAGTAATTTGTTAGTTGTTAAGACAGCCCATCCTAGCTTTGGTACAAATACTCAGTAGATGTTACCACATAGTAAAAAAACACGTTTAGGCAGCTGTGTACTACAACAAATTAACGTGTAAGGGCCAAATATTAATTTAAAAATCTAAAATGTCATTTCATTCTGACTGTTAACTGTCTGTAACTAACGGTGTATTTCAAAAAAAGTCATAGATATTTTTGACTAATTAAAAAAAGAAATTTTTCGATAAATTGACGTGTAGGAACTTCTCGTAATGTCAAAACAATAAATGTTGCAATAGGTAATTTTCTAATAAATATATTTCTATTAAAATTAGGATTTTTTTCCATATTTTTCGTACTACTCAGTATATTATGTGTTAGGTATAATTGTAGGAACTAATTATTTGTACATATTAATTTGTACGTTTCTTATTGTATGAATGATTGACATGCGTGCGAATGACGTTTTTGCATACGTATGTCCTTTTCTATATTCTTAGAAAGTGTCCATTTAATTTTATACTGTATACATATATTTATTTATTTACTATACTCTATGTATAATACCTGTTATATGTTTCTTATATACATGACTACAATAATAACGTAAACGTCGCTTTGCGTGATACGTTCATGATAAAATTGAAAATTGTACTTTACATTTATAACATCTAAATTGTCATTTAAAGGCTGACTAGTGAAATTTGGACCCCTTCCGTGTTGCGGAAAAGAATATCTACTGACACAACGAACATTACCGTCAAAATCTCTACTGACAAAACGAATATTGTTTGTTGTACATTTCTGGGTCAAATCAGCCTTTAGATTATGTCATTAGATGTTATCCGTTATGCTGATAATGTTCGTAGTAAGTGTCTCTTTTTTAATAACTAAAAAAAGACTAACCGAGCCGAACGTTGTTCACAAATCAGCTTATGAATATAACGATAATTGGTAAGTTATGGACCAAAGTTTCAGACCATACCACGTCTTGGAATGTGGTTACAGCCGCTTTTGCGACACCAAATAAGCAGCGTATCGTATGAGTTGTCAGCTGTGGATAATAAGATCACAAAGTCTCCTTAATGTAGAGGCAAAAGGAACGGCTTTGAATACTGATTTGGTCCCATTACTGTCTGATAAGGGGACTGTTGCTCCCTTGCCTAGTTCGTCCCTTTTTTATGAACCTGCTCGCCCCAGACTCCAAGGATACCCTAACGCGTGACCCAGGAAACTGCAGCGGCATTCTCCCAACAGAGCCATCCAAACTTATTTTTCTCAATTACAGAAGGTGCCTCAGAATATAGGAATACATTTTCGGCCTTATAAGTTGCCTATGATTGCTGGTTTTTTGTGGTAGCAATAGACTTTAGTGTGGAACTTTCCAGGTGAATATTGAGCAAAAAATAACCACAAAAGTCTGGAAATCTTTTTAAATTTGGTTCATGACTTACCTTTCATATATATTGTTCCCGATATATATAGATCATAATTATATTTACAAGTAAATGAGCCAGATTATATGCTTTTCTACTCATGTAGAACTGTACATGTATAGCGTATGTTTATGTATTTGTTGTACCATATTAGTAGACAGTATTTTTATATTATGTGTCTGTTAGATAGACTACGAAACAAAATATATTAAATTTTTAGGTGCTGTTTTAGGAAATCTAAAAAACAAATTCAAAAGTGTGTATTTTGACTTGAAGATGTGTTTTTGAGTTTAAATTTCTACTTAGAATTATTTGACATAGTGATCAATATATTTATACAGATGAGAGATATACAAGAGCTGCATTTCGAGTGTTGTTTTGCAGTTGCAAGCCACGCCAAATGGTGTTTCTGTTATTCAACACTTAATAGGACAGAATTGTTAGAGTCTACGCACAGGGATATTGTATTTTTTTGGTCAGCATTTTTAAAATTCTGTATACAATTATGGAAACAGATTGTACTGCTAGCATTGTCAGTCAAGTCACTTTTATGTACAGTAAATAATGCGTATATCATTCTCATTATCATCACTAACCGTTCCACTGCTGTGTACGGGTTTTCTCTACGGAGAGGACTTAGGACATAATCCACAATACTGGCCCAATGACGATTGGGGACATGCAGGATTCATATATGCTTCTTACAAATCTCTAAGTAATATAGTATTCAAAATAGGTAGAATTTGACTAATAAAAATGCTACCTACAAACATTATTGTGCTTAATATATTTTAAACAACATTTTTGTCTTCATCCTGAAAAATACATATTTATAGATATCACATAAATTATAAATATATAAAAGACTTCAATTCTTTAACATAAAACATATAACATTAAAAAAAGCCTCAGCAATTTGCTAGCTTTCAGGGTTCATTTGGCAAGTTTAGTATTAAGGATTTTCGATGATATATTACAAAAATAAGAAGGCACTTTATTCATTATTTAGAACACTTACTACGGAAATAACAATTATTGTTACCATTGGAATAGAGGAGTTAATTTAGCTAAACTAAAGAATAATGTGGACATTCCATTCTAGAAATCACGGTTCTTCTCGGAACATATTATATTTGAATATGATTATTATTTATTTCAATGTGAGTACCTACATTGGCGATATATCATTATTTCCTATTAATATTTCCTACAAATCATTGTCTCAAGAAATAATTATAAGTAGTTGTGTTTCTATAGGTGATACGTATTTAAATACTTTAGTCATTTAAAAAATAAACATGAGACAACCTATATCTTGGAATGTTATTTAAATAAAACAGTAAAAAAAGAAATTTTATACGCATTGATGACGAAATGGTTATGTCCACACTAAGTAAACCTTCATGCTTTAGGTCAATTAACTTTGGACGAAAGCTATCCTATGTTGCCGTCGTAGAAGTTCCTGAGGTAATTTATTATTTATTCTAACAGTAAAGGAAAACGTAGTTGAATAATTGACAAGGTACACAGAACACTTCAAAGACGTTTGATGTTCTTATCACGTATTGAACCACCGCGTTAGACTACAGCCTAAAAATTTCTCCTTAAAGAGTGCCCGTGCTCTGCAGTAGGACGTATACAGGTTGATGATGATGGTATCTCAAGATAAATGAGTAAATTGGCCGTTGAAAGTTTCAAGTTTCTGCTTCAGTGGTTAGAAAAAATAATACCCACAGAAGTGATATTGCCAAATGTGACTGTAGAACGATTTTCTGAATAGAGAAAAAAAATGCAATACATTCTTATACTAGTTTCTTAAGTTTAGTTAGTTTATTTCTGATATTTTATGAATAAATCATCCCCGTTTCTTTTGACGTAATCACCTTTTTAGCGTACGGGTTTTTGTCCAGAATTGTTTTTTAATTTATGCAATCGCAATGAAATGAAAAAATATCCTTAAATGTTGTGATTTTAATAACAATTTGGTAAATTATTTCTCAAAATATCATGTTTAAAAGTCTTTACAAACGACCTGATTTTCATGACCGCCTATATAACTAAACGAGTTTTCATTAATTTTTATATTTCGTCATTAGGTCTCCAAAATCGTGTCGTCTGTAAAGCCTATTAATATTTTCTATCTGATTGTGAAATGAAAAAATCTGTCTTTAAATAAATAGACTTTGCAAAATTGTGGGCATTGCTTTGCATTTAGATAATTTTTCTACAACTTTCTATTTGTTGTTTGCGACTGATACCAACATTCGGTATTAAAAGAAAGCATTGTATTTAAAATGTTATTTTATTATATTACATTTTACATTACATGTGTAAACCCCATTATGAAAAGATATTTTGGCCGTTTTACCCGATTACGATGAGAATAGGAAAACGGTTTTAATAAATGTATGAGGATTTTAAGAAATGGTGAATATGATTCATTTTTATTGTAAGGTTCATTGTTCGTCTCTAAAGGGAAATGAAGACTGTGTTTAAACAGTCAATATGGGCACGTTCAAATTAGCCGCTTTTAGACGCATTGCAGCCGCGCGGCGACTACAGGGCTGCACCGCGCAGTGCACCGCGAGACTGTCACTTTTCATACATTTCCTAGAAGCGCTGTAACCGCGTGGCGACCGCGCGACAGTCGCGCTCGGTTGCCGTCACGGTTAGTGAGGTGTATAATTGATTTTTTAAATTAACCACGATTTATGAAAATTGAATTGAAGCATTTATAGAGAATGTAAAACAACACCCTGCAATATAGGATAGCAGTTCTGCCAGTTATTCCAATCGACTGGATTAAAAAAGGGCATGGGAAAATTTGGTCGCGCGGCCGCGGTGCGGCTGCAGCTCTTCTAGCAGCTTCTAATTTGAACGTGCCCTAAGATTTCGTTGCCTTTATTAGGCGGGAAAGATATGTCACAATAAAAAAGAACCGCATTTGTTTTGTAAATACACCTCTCTTCTGCGTTCAATTTTAATAAGAATTGAGGTAAAAACATGACCTGTTCATATTCGTTTTTTTTTAACTCGTAACGTTGACTAAGTACTCGCGTATTTAAATAAATTGCATTTTCATAGCAATGCATTTTTGTTTGTTAACATTGACATGGATATATGTCGTTCGCTCAAACGCAAACTAAACTGATTTTGTTCAAAGCGTCTGTCTTTTTCATCATCAGTATGAAAAGGACAGAAGATTTTATTTTAGTTTAGAAAATAAGTAAATTTTTAGACATTTATATTTACAGTTAATTTGTTTAATGTCAAAATTTGACAGCTGTAAACTAAAATAAAAACGTAAAATTTAGTTTGCGCCTGCGTGAATCGACAGCTGTATTTACCCATTGTGTTCAAAATTAAAGACTCCACTATTTGAACCGAAGTGTTTGTTGCTGGTCGCAAACAATATGTAGAAATGGAGTGAAACATTGAGTTTGTTTGAATGTCATTATTGTATTCAATTGTATTGTCAAAGCAATACTAATAGATGTGTTGCGCTTCTCCAAATAATCAGGTTTTCAATAACATACCCTTGTGTTTTATTTATAAACGTCACTTCCTCTTAGGGCCTTATTCCCATACAGCAGGGTTTTTTAACCTGTGGTCCTGGACCCCTAAAATGTGTAATGAAAGTCGGGGGTCCATGGCGAGCTTACCTAACATAATTCAAATTCAACATTTTTATTTCGGACCATGTCCATATTGTGTTAGTTACAAACACCTATAGGCTATGTTGGTATGGGATCAGTTCCAGTGCTCCCAAATAGCACAAACAGGGAACTCCCAATTAAATTCACAAGGCTGTTTGAACCACCACGCACACGGCGTATTAGGGTGGCAGTTATCTTGCGTATTGTCTCACTGAAGCAGTCAGTACGCGCCTCTGCGAACATGCCTGACCCGCTGCAAAAACTTGGTAGTCCCAACAGCATTCTGAATCCATTATTATACTGCACTCGCATAATGAATTAATATAAACATTGGCATAGAATAATATGTTGTGAGTAAAAAGGTACTGCGCGCGTGACAATTTTGAATTTTCGCGCCCTTTGCCAGTCAACAGATAACCCGTGAGCCATTCTTCTTCATATTTTCAGAAAGGGTCCGCGTGCTCTTTGAAATTTTTAGAGGGGTCCATGACTAGAAAATGGTTAAGAAACCCTCCCATACACGTACCTTAACCTTAGAGCCTTATTCCTATGTAATTTGGCAACCTGGCCTATTCAACTGTTCTTTATGGTATGCGTCGATAAAGGCCCTTTTCACATTTATTCTGTTAATACGGCATTCTTCACATCTCGGGTGTGAATGTTATCAAGCAAGAAAAGTATTGAAAACACGACCGCTTTCACGTGTAACTTGTGTGGTCGTTGTCGCCAGTTATGAATTACAATTACAGTCCAATATGAATTATATAAAACAAATTATGTTTAATTATATCAAATTTTATAACTGAAACTACGAACAGTTTGTGTGAAAAGGGCCAAAGAAAATTTGCGGAAGCAGACATACACAATAAAGACGGATGTCTAGCAATATTGCTAGACATCCTTGACTTGTAGATATCTACGTCGTGGTAAAATAGCTTTGCTTTTTTTTATAATACGTTTGATAAAAAAAATAACAAAACGGATCCGTGAATTGCAATAAAGCTTAAGACACTGCAAAGAAAAATAAGAAATCAATACCATACACTGCTCCTTCAATAAAACTACATATCTATAGTATTAAGATTGTAAATTTATTATTACTGTTCTAGAAGAAAAGATATACAGGGTTAATTGTTAAATATCAACAACTTCGCAGGACTGTTTTACTAACATCATAAACAACATCTTTTGTTCCATGACTTACAAAACATAATAAAACTTTATTTGTATTTTACATCGGACTGGTATTTACGCTAGCGCTTACTTTTGTTACCGCACAGAGTTATCAATGTTTAGCCTGATCTATTTACGTAAAAGTAAAATCTGATGAATGATTAAAAGTAATGAAACAGAAGTTGTTGTTTATGATCTTATCGTATTGATGGCATGCATTACAGAGTAGGTACTTACTTTCTCGCCGAATAGCATATGCATGGTAGATCGCGCCGGGAGGCTTCTTTCGTGCAATCCCCTTATGATGTTTGTAATATAGTCATGCGACATTGTTAGTATTTTACAAATTACCCTGTATATCCACAGGCTTGTATTTAATGCATAAGGTATTTTTGCCTTTAACAAAAATACCTTTGTGCGTTAAAACTTAGCATCAACATTCGTACGCAATGTTAAAATAAATTATCGTAAATTTCTGAAGGGGGTTTTTGCAATTGCTATAACTGGAAAAAAACCTTTTTTTTTCGGATCTAAGTAGTTTATTATTTGTTATTGGTTTGTTTGCAAAAACGAATATATGATCATAAATATCTTCGATCATAAATACTGGGCCATGACTACCATTGGACATAAAAAAGCCGAAACGTTGGTTTTTTCGAAAAAACAAATAACGCTATTTATATATTTAAAAAAAAATCATTTCGAATAATATTGTTTTCGTTATTAAACTGGTGCGTTAAGACGTTTCAGTTTGAATAATTAGAACCCTTTATTAATCGATGCTTTCTCAATCGATTTTTTATTTGCTAAGGATTAAATTTATAAGATCATGTGCACCAGATTCTAAAACAACAACAAAATATTTATTATTCGTTGAACGTGTACTTATGAATATTACATTTAAAAGATATTTTGAGGAATTCTGGATTTACTCTTGATCCCATTCTATACTATTACAGACAGACAGATTTTTAATTTCGAGATAGTAAACTGCAGTTCAGTAAGTTGCTAGTTTTTAATAAAACAAAAATAATGTTGTCTTAACTTCACTGAGTCACTTTGTAGCATCGAGGTAAATTTATATTTAATCATTTGTATATTGTACATTAAAAAAAATCAATATTTTGATAAAATAAAAATGATGGAAGTATATTATTAAGCGCAGGCCACACTGCGAACGAAGCTAAGCTAACTTAGTTTAGCTCACGTAGTTGCATGCAAAGCTAAGCCAAGAAAATACGTGCTACACTATGAATACGGGTGGAGGTGAAGGGCGGCAGAAAGGCGACATATTTTACATAGCTTAGCGGGATCGTTGGGTTAGTTTAGTTAGCTAGGTTAGCTTAGTTCGCGATGTGAACCGAGGTATGAATAGGTGCCTGCTACGTGAGCTAAGCTAAGTTAGCTTCTTTCGTGGTGTGGCCTGCGCTTTATAGAGACTAAAGGTCAGCGTTAGATCATAATAACAATTAAAATAAGGTACAGATTTCAATGCTCTGAGATCAACCTCGGAGCACCACAGCGTATCACGGTATGCTACGGAATCCACCGGTATGCGACGGAATCCACCGGTATTCGACGGAATCTACCGGTATGCGACGGAATCCACTGGTATGCGTCGGAATCCATCGGTGCTGTCTTCCTAAATGCACCGAGGACTTTTCGACTGCTAGTAGAAGGGATTCAAATCCGAGCAACCGGTGGCATGCCAGTGGAGGCCGCGGCGAACCAGCGGACTCTGCGGTACACTGATATCCCGCATCAGTAAATATCTGTCCTCATTAGTAAATGAACGTTTCTTTTTTACTGATTCTGTTTCAGTACGTTTATTGAAAGCTTTACCTAACACATCACTAAACAATAAACATGGCAACATTACTTTTAAAAGTGACATTTGTAACTGTTAGTTTGCTATCTCTAAATAAAAATGAGTTCTCTGACTTAAATTAAAAGTATAAATTGTATTAAAAAATTATATTTTAACCAGCCTGTCGGTGATCGGGGAGGCCACAGGGCGCCAGAAGCCCCGTATATTCTCCTCACTCGACATTCAGCGGAGGTATTTGAATGACACAAATGAAAAATTGTTTTCTTTTTTTACATTTGGTTTTTAATTTGGGACTTATTGGCAATACGATTTGAGGGTTTGTGGTGAAACCGTGAATTTATTTTGGGAGAAAATTTTGTTTTCGAAATTACAAAGGTATAATTTTTTTTACTTGCTGTTAATAAATTAATGAAAATTTGGTAAATGATATGAAAATTCTATTAAACTAAATCAAAGATTTTTTATTTAATGCATTTTATTATTAATCTATTTTGTTGTCGTAATTTAGATATTTGATTGAACAATACGTATTTATATATAAATATTTTCGTTTCTACATTCTCACACCAATATCGCATGTAGTAGCGAACAGAAGTATCAGTGCATCTGAACTCGTTATATATCTAAAATATCATATTGTAAAAACTTAAACCATTCATAAGAGAATTCACCTCAAATTGTCGATATCGCAAATTGCCATTTTTTTGAAGTTTGAAAATTTTTTGTGTGTGTTTTACCTAACCCTGTAGTCCAACCGATTTATAAAACAAAATATAAAGCCATAGACACAAAGAATTAACTAATTGTCACTAGTTACTGTCTCATTCCAGTATGATGTTTTAATTAGTCCAGTATGATTAGACCACGCAGCGTGCGTATATAAAATACACGCTTAATATGGACGCAATGGTGTTGCCTGTTGACAAGTGCGACCCAAACCTTTTGTTCCATGATCACGAGTTGACTAACCACGAAAATACCAAAATTGATTAAAAAAATAATTTCTCAACACTTTTTATTTACGAATCATAAACGAACTCGTATTCATAAGTGTTTTAGGTTGAGTTTCATTCATAAATTTAAGTAAAATGGCTGAATAATCTAGCTTTTCGACTCAACTAAAAGAAATACTCATGCAAATAATAAAATTAATGTGCCTGCTGTAAAATCTTTATACATTTAAGAACCGTCTTGTTTCAATTAATAAACAAATTAATTGTACAAGTCAAAGCTTTTATTTTTTCAAAAATACAATTCGTAACATGTCTGTTGTATTTTTAATAGTACGAAATTGGATGGACTACATTGTGAATAACCTTTTTTTTTACTGATGTCAGCTCTGAAGTGTTAACAATGCTGTTTTGACTAATCGTTTGTTGCATTTTGACCCCGCCTCGACTACATTGTAAATGATACTAGAGTTCTACTTAACATGGTTATAGAAATCTATGGTTCATTTTGTTAGGACACTTTAGTTTCACATCTATTATGAAAGTTAATTGTATATTGAATCACATAAATAACTGACCAAGAGATACTTATATATATACAAAAGTGTGTGCAAAGTGTAAGGTGGTATGTCATAGTTTTGCTCGCATAGATTTTTGCATGTCCTTGTCCTTTACGTTACAGTTTTCACTACGCACTGATTAGGCTTGATATATACGAGTACTAGAGTTATATTTGTGATTAGAGTCTGTTGGAGATCACATTCCCTATTTAGCGTTTTAAGTTGTGCAAAAATGGCTTTGCTCAAAAAATTTGGTTTATTGATTACTGTTATATTAATTATAAATACAAAGATCGAACGTGGCATACGCTGTGCTAGCTAAGCCACGGAACGAACCAGCGGACCTCGCTATTTTTTGTATGTGCTTGTTGTCGGATCTTTGTATTTGGTTTTCAACACTTTTAGCCGTAGCGTCCTCCATGACAAATATATGCAAGTATTTCGTCACCCAGTACCTTTAAAGCGATCGGCCTTGGTTGATGTGGCTATTAACTGTAATTAAATTTTTATTGATTGTCAGAATATTTCAACATCATGATATTCAATTGTTTTTTCGTGAAATTTCTCCACTAGTTTGTTATAATTATTAATACAAAGATCGAACACTTAGAAAAATATTCCTTCGATCCAGTCGGATTTGAACCGACGTCTCCTAGCAAACCGTGCCAGATTCTGTGCCGACTAAGCATATTTTCTCATATGAAACACTATGATTGATCATGCCACATTAGTACGTAAGTAAAAAATGTAATGTTTGGACACTTTCATGTAAAAATGTTATATGAAAAAAAGCATGATTAACATGGACGACCCCACGCAGGATATTTCATATTACATTTTCGTCATATTACAGTCTCGCTAGCGTGGCCGTCGCGCACACTATACTTATAGAAGTACTTATAACCGGTAGACAAGAGACAATATAACTACCATGGCGAGTTTTGCCTATTTTTATTCGTATTAATGAACCATGGATTCAGGGAATTAAAATTTAAAGATTTACTTCTGGTCGTAAGATTTTTTTGTAATGAGCATGGTTGTACTTTTTATACACAGTCACAGTTCATAAATATAGAAGTGGCGAAAATTGCTATTTTAGAATATTTCAATATTGATAATTACTTTTTTGTACGGCTTTAGCTATATTGGACTGTGATCGTGTTAGGTGTGTACCTCACTTGTTAACAAACATCAGCATCACCAGTGCCCTCGATGCTGAGGCGTGCTGACAAGTAGGTTTCAACCCTTAAAAAATCTTTTAACATGTTGCAAATAATCAATTTAAAAAATTATCTCCGATATTACGTAACACCTAAGAGTTACACACGACCACTTTAAACAGCGATGCAAACGCGCGACTGCATCGATACAAACGCGAGATTGCATCGCTACACTTGTGATTTATAAATAAAATAAAATAAATAAAAATAGGCTTTATTTCACCTGCATAAATTTCAAGCAAGGCAACAAAAAAGTAAAAAAAGGCAATTATAATAAAAATAAAAAAGAAGCATACAAAATAAAAAAAAGCATGTCAAAGGGGTCCATGACTCAGCCTCTGAGGACTATGCTGATTACATAGCCCTCGCTGTTATTCTGTCATGGCTCGTCATAATATGGAACATCACTATTCAAATAATAATTATATGTTACATGTTACGTACAAAACAAAAATCAAAATTAAAATAACCATAGACATTTATGCACTAAGTGACTAAAATTTGACATAAGCAACAATTGGACGAAGTAAATAATCAATTTGAATAATAAATAAGTCATTTAAAAATCATAATACCAAATATACACATCAAATAATAGTAGACAATTAGGCACTAAGTAAATAAAATTAGACACAAATGGACACAAGCTACAATTAGACAAAGAAAAAAAAACTATTTGAGTAATAAATAATTGCGAGTTTGTATCGTTATAATCGCCTATAAATCATAAGCGTAGAAGCTAAAAGTCGCAGTGTGTAACTTAAATGGGACGCTATACAGACCTATCAACTTATTTATGTGACCCTAGTGTCTATGTAGTTTTACTTATAATACTAACTGATGGTTCATATCACACCCTCAGTTATAAATTGTCATAATTTAAAAATTAAATTTTCTGGGATATTACAAAATTAATAAAAATAAAACATGTGAAAAAAAAAACTTTTTTCATATCAAATAGAACTTTTCACATTTGGCAATAATAGTCAAATGGTAGCCACATGGTTTTTTTATGTTTTGTCATTTTCCCAAGACGTTGCTTTTCGTGTGAGCAAAGAACAAATAACCTCTATGGTTATTGTTCTTTGCGTATGAGGGTGCGTAATGATGTTCGTCCACATGGCAGCGTTAGTTCCTTTCATTACCCTAATACAGATAAGGGTGTAGTCACACGACCTGTAACGACTGCATCCAATCTGATTTTCGATAGCATTCCTACAGCTAGTTCGCGGATTAGTCGATTACCCCACTAAGTTAGTAAATAGACAATTGTTGATACAAAGATCGAACCCACACAAAGAAAAATTCCTTCGATCTGGCTGGATTCCAACCATCATCTGTTTGTCAGACCGGGGCTAACCGCTTTCCCGACTGAGCTACAGACGAATCGGCAGACCTCACGAATTTCTCCACGTGCTGGTTGCCGATCTTTGTTTTTTATTTAACGACTGTTTCCCGTAGCGCTATCTGTGAGAAACCTATGAAAGTTTTTTCTTCACTCAGCCAGTTACCTGCGGCTGACAAGAGATGTCGCTTTACTAATTCCTATATTTTATTGGATATCATGTTTTTATTACAATGATATTCAATAACAATTTTCTTTGTGTTTGTTCCATGCGTCAATAATAATACCAAACTAGTTCATAAAAATATGAATATAAATCATAGTAATAAAGACATGATACATCGGTTTTGTTAGCAACATACAGAACCACTAATTCTACCGCCGTTAGTTGAAAGGGCGCTTGTGACAAAAACTCAAAACCGAGAAAATAATGTTTAAAGAAAGGAAATAAAAAAAATAATATTTTTGTAATAAAATTAAAATAGTGACAAAGTGGCCTCTTTTAGTGATCACGGCAGTACATATAACAATTTTTTTTAAATGTCACTTCCTTTGAACTAACGGTGGCAGAATTTACTTTGACATACGTTTCATGAATTATACATATTCTAATGTTGCGGCAAATAAGGGTGATAAAGGAACCAACGTTATCACATATATTTCTTACACATTTACACAGATTAATTAGTGCCACTGTAGTAAAACAAGTTAGTGGCGTTGGCGTTGGTAGTAAGTCAAGTTTATGCATGTGCATTTTTTGTCTGAGCTAGTGATTTTTTTTTGTGTTGTTTATGCTTGCTTTTGATGTGCTTTATTTTTTTTGTCTAGATTTTTGAAGTGTCGTTTTGTGCACTCATTATTGTTTAATGAACGTTTTATCAAGCTGAAAATGAAATTTTATGTAAAACGTGTATTTATTTTTAATGAGATACGACTTTCGTGTAGTTGTGAAATTAGTGCATATCAGGTTACAGCTGCAGTAATCGATCAATGGCACTGCCAATTTAGAGATACAACTGTTCCATACAAAATATGCCTACCTATTCGACCAAAATAATAATACTAATAATTATAGACTTGTCCGCAAACGGGTTAATTTGATTTCTGTGGCGTGTTGCTTACAGAACAAATGAAAGAAAGTGATCTTGCTCGATACGGCACGTTTTGTTCGCCGGTTTTTGAACCTGAGTCCCGGACCCCGGTCGACTGTGCCATTGCCGGAGAATACTGCCTATCCCATTCGAAAATTCAAAATTAATCTTTTAGGCCATGGTCAAGGCAAGAGTCTAAAATCGATTCTAATTAATAATGTGCTAGAGAATTACCCCAGTTGCCTCGCCTTGGTGTCAACATAGGGAATTCATCGTGCTATGAGTACCAGAGGAACGGAAATTACTCTAGGGCACTATCTGGAACATCCATATCAGAATCAGTTTAAAAATTTAATTTCCAAAGTTAGTCCTACCGGGAATTGAACCCGGGACCTCTTCACCCAGCGTCCACTGTGCAAAACATTTGGCCATCTATGTATGAAGTCGAAATGCATGATACAGCTGATTTTTTTCGCGATTTGTTAGGTGTTGCCATAGTGAAAGTGGTTTTGTAAACAGATCTGCGTACTTGGATGACAAAAATCCGTGATAGTGACCCGTTTAGGTCTTGCAAGTAGTCTCGATCGATGATTAGTTGAGATTGAGTTAGGTTTCCTATACTTAATTTTCCATTAAAACAGGCAAATTTAATATCCTCAAAATAAAAGATTAATAAAAAAAACATTCTTATGTAGCGATCACGCAAAGAACCGTGACAAATTTTGGTTAAGTACAACTGCTCTACAAAACCTTTTTGTTTCTTTATATTTAGTAACCAATAACGGCGACGTTGTTACGTACATATGACAGGTTGGGTATACTCGCCCATACCTCAAGGTATATAAAACTATCACAAAATTGTGCTGCAAGAGCTTGCAGGCTCTCTGGAGGCGTCGCGAGCAGCGCTCGACGGTCTTTAGGTCCCCGTACTCCGCACACGCTGCATCATAGGTAAAGCCGGCACTGCATATTTGTTTTTCCAAACCAACCAACGTTTTCGAACCTTTACAGTTCCCATGGTCACGACTAACTTGAAAAGCGTGTACCGCTGCTGGTACCGCTTGGAATGTTCTGTGGATTGAATGTCGCCAGGAGAGTAGTAGCCTCCGCAGTCTCACAATATATATAGTTCAAAAACATTAACGAGAAGACGTGTTCGCTGCCGCGATCGGGCAGGGAGACAGATGGAACGAAACAAAATCAGAATGGAGAGCAAAGGAATTAAAGAAAGATTTAAAATTAAAAAACGAGTGGCCAGGAACTGGAGAAAAGGTGATAAAACGGTGTTATGACAATGTAAGGAGGTCACATCGTCACAAACTTATTGAAAAAACAAATATACGCTTTTTGGATCCGAAAAGAAATTGTTTCATTTCCAAGATATGTAAAACTGTCACTTTCCGCAAACCGGTCACCCTGTGATCTTGGAGCGTGTAAACGGTGCAAAATATCGGGAAATAATAAGACGTCATACCATGGTAACAAACCATTAACTGTACTTAATGAATAACCACGAGTCTTAAGTTTTATATTAAGAAATTTAATAACGTATTTATTAAAAAAAATATTTTATAACAGCTTGATACTACGTTCAATGTATTCCTTATATCACCTAGTGTTTAGAATTAGTGTTTATGTTTTTCTGTTCATAGGCCCTTGGACGGTACCACACCGAAGCATGCCGTAGGCGCTAGTCCACAGCCCGTGCTTGGGTAATTATCATAATTTATCCTTTTAGGGTTGGACCTCACTTGACAACACGTTTAAACCGCTTGACTTTGGTGAGACGAAACACAGCTCGAGTGCATTGATGTATTGTCTCATCGTACATCAGTGTAGTCCATTTAAACCACTGTTTCCACTATAATTGGATTTTTATTAAAGACAGTAAACTGACTGGGTTGCTAGTTCAATTTGAATATTATTTATTGACGGGAACATTCGCCTACTTGCCTGTTCACTGTGTGTGTTCGTTAGAACAGCTTTATTTGTGTATTGTTTATTTTATGTTGTTATATGTAAAGGGTCAGGGCGCTGGTGACATTATAGGCTCATGGGACTTGTCAGGCGCAGTGACCCTCAGATCATTGCGATTTAAAATTCTGAGTGGCAACTGCTGTGAACCTTTTCTGTCCCGTCACTAGGGGTCATAAAAAGAAATGTTATGATTGTTATTAAGTAATAAATGATGTATAGTAATAATAATACAATTTAGTATAACTCAATAAAATATAGTAATGTAATAATAATACTGAACAATTGATAATTTTCTACACTATTCCATTAGGTTAGTCCTGTAATAATTTGTAGATATTAAAAAAAAACCAGAAATATTACAGGAGATCTCTATGACTAAATGTAGATGAATTATTGTTCAGCAGAATGGTAAGAAATCTATAACGTTACTATTTGAATGATTCTTTTTTTTCTTAAGTTCATAGAGAAGTGAATAAAAACACATCACTGTACAACGTGGCGACGTTATTTTTTATTTCAATTGACATTAGTTAATGTCAGTTTGCTATCTCTAACTACAGGCCTACCGCTTAAAAGAGGGCATTCATTATCCTGCATTGCAGTCTGTCGCGTAATGCAGGATTGTGAATGTAGTCGCAGAGTGCTAGCTATCCTGCAATGCGTCATGTGTGGCAGTACGCAGGATACTGCGTGAGCAGTTTCCTGCATGCGCTGCGGACTGTCATGTAGGCCGTTTTACTGAGTCGGCTCCTGACGTAGCTGCACGGCGCGAGAGGGATGACAGTTTACACACGGGACAATTTGAATAAGATTTTTCTGACGATATTCAATAACAAGTTGATTGAAAAAAGTGTTAAATGGCTTGTCTATTTATTTCAATTATCAATGAAATAGTTTTTTTTTATCATCGTTGCACATAACAACAATCGACTTATTTTGTAGACAGTTTTTTCAATCAACTTGTTTTTGAATATCGTCAGATAAACCTTGTTGAAATTACTCCGCGTGCAGCGCGATATAACTAATACGTAAACTATCACTCCTTCCGCACAGCATAGCTTTCTCAGGAACCGACTCATTTAAGCGGTAGGCCTGTAAAATCCGATTATGAATATTTGTCGAGTCTGACTAATTAGAACAGAAAGAAAAAAGAAAGAATATCAATGCTAACGGGCTGCCTTTCGCGTTTTACCTGCTACACTGCACTGTAATGCTGAAGCGGGGTCCAATCCTTCATGTATTCCTGTATGTTTGCAAAATTATTGATTTTTTTGCATCTCGTTGCTTTTTTTAAATGGTAGCGTGCACTTTGTAACGAGCGTTTTTAGTTTCATTTTTTAATTTCAATTATCGACGAAATGGAATGTCAATGTCGTTTTATTTTTGGTACCGCACCGACTAGCCATCTGATTGGCTACTTTCTTGACATTGGTATTTTATTTCGTTTCCGAAAAAACGCTCGTAACAGGGGTCCTACTATCGAAGCACGAATTCCGTAGTTACAGACAACACGATTTCACATATTGGAACGACCTGTTCGTCATTGAGAGACTTCGAGAGTAGTAGGTCCCCAATTTATAAACTTTTTGGTACTGTTTCGTACAACCAAGAATAATATAAGTAGATAGCCGCAATCCAATTTATCTACAGGCTGATGAAAATGGTTAGACATTGGTGCGTGATTTTTCTCATTGGAAGGTGCAGTTTTTTATTTTATATTATTACTGTTTTTCTCTTTTACTTTTTTGTGACATGCGTGAGTTATAGTAAACAATATAATATGATGTTATAGTTATAATAACGTGTGTACGATTGACGAGTGTCGACACACTACAACATGCTCACATAACTTGTAGAACTGCAACCGTCACTTTGACTATTTGATCGATTGGTTATAATCCAGCGATTTATAAAAGTGTACTGTATAATGTTTGGATCCATCAAGACTTCAGCTTGTACTTTGGTAGGAACAATTGAAAGGTCCTGGAAGATTAGATTTAAATAAAATTGGGTAACAATATTGAAGCTCCAATAAAGGCAGGACGAAACTTCCTATTCGTGACGTTAATAGGTGATAAAGTCCTGTCTGGAGATGACTTTGAAGACCTGAATTCTTCACACAATTCTGAACACAATTGCCGCCAAAACCATAGCAAAAAGAATAGGTGGTCACAAAGTTTTTGTGACGTGTTTTGTACTTTTCTTTTTTTCTATTTAGATCCATCAATGGATCCTCCCGAAGGATCCAAGTGAATTAATTATTCATCGTGTCTTATCAGTTAACATCGCTATGCAGTACACAAGGGAGTTTCCTGGTGGTAATATAAGTATGTAACGATGCGTTTTGGCACAGGCAAGGCAATGAGGAGCAGGTGAAGCCGAGGGTGCTCCGTTTCACGTGGAGCATGAAGACTACATCTTCGCGCGACCCCAACGAGATAATGGCTGAGATTAGAAAAGTAAGAATCATATTGACTGGTATTACAATAGAATAGAATAGACATTTATTGCAACGCCACAACAAAAAAAAAATATTTATAACACTCAGACAAGTGAAATAAAAATTTAAAGAATTAATAAACTAAATAAAGAATACAAAAAACTAAATATAACGACTACAAATGTTGTACTGTCATTTGTGCGGTTGTGGCGTACGCAAAAATACTTTATTCATATTATGCCACAGCCATAATTAACTGTGGCGCTGGTTTTCAATGAGTTCTGAACCGAGACGAGTGACGGACGTGTGTATCGCAAAATAAAATAAACTGCTTAAATATTTGTGTATGCGTTCTTTGTACATTGTGTTATTACCCTACGGATATCGGACACATACTTTGTGCCAACTTGCATCTTCAATATTCAATATTGAAGATGCAAGTTTGCACGAACGCGCTAAGCTTAAAAAATGTTTGATTAATCAAAAAGTATTATACAATTTTGAAACTGGTATATAATCGTAAATTGTGTATTGAGGCCGGGCGGTAAATAAGAATTTTTGAGAAGCTTAAATAAGTCGAGATTCGTATTTTTTACCGCAAGTGTTACTTACATTGTTTTTCATCACATTTGCGTTGAAATATATACAATGATAAAGGCAGGAAAGCTTCACAATACAACATATTATTATGGCCAGCAAACAGGTGGCCAGCTATTCTTCCATAAATACAACTCGTATGCTTGCATTTTTATTGATCGAAAGTAAAATTGATAGTGTAAGTAGTGAACAATAGATGGCGTTAGCATTTTTGATAACTTCGTCTCGAATAGATGGCGTTGACAATAGCGTTGTTTTGTGGCAGGTGCTGGATGCGAACAACTGCGATTACGAGCAGCGCGAGCGTTTCCTGTTGCTGTGCGTGCACGGTGACCCTAATGCAGACTCGCTGGTTCAGTGGGAAATTGAAGTCTGCAAGCTACCGAGGCTCTCGCTTAATGGCGTACGCTTCAAGAGAATATCCGGTAGGTTTTATTTGTAAATAAACTTCAATTTGCATAGTTACAACCTTTTATGGTCTACAAAACGGTTGTGGAACAATCAGACGCCAATACATATAGCAGCAGCAGTTGTGCCTCTTACTGCCACCTTACCTATTTCTGCCGCCAACCCGTAATGTTAGCATTACTGCGTTCCGGTTTTGAAGGGTATCGGACCTGGTGAAATTACAGGCACAGGCCCCTCAGATCTTTGCGATTTAAAGATCTGAGTGGCACTGCAACAGTGGATAGTGGAATGTGTGTGATTGAATGGGCAGGCGTGTAGCTTCGATCAGGCGCACGACTTGTTCGGCCCGTCACTTGATAATATAAAAAAAGACTGTTGTGAATATCGCGAGCGAGTTGACGGCTATAAGACAGGACATTTTCAAATTTCTGTGGTTGTGATTGCGGTGGCGTGGCTTGCCCTTCAATCTGGCACATTGAAATATGTAGACATAACATTGCTACGGGGAATAAAAATAAACCAACTGTTCTTGACAGTCGTCTTTGCAGTCGTTTTTCAGATGGCCAAACATTTCTATTTTTTTTAAATTTCTTATCAAGGGTTTTAATTTGGATGCATTACTTTAAGAATAGGTAAAATAACGCTCACATAATAACGCTCACAATCAACATAGCCCCGCACTAGGGAAACCCTGTGTCGCGGACACACACATAGACAACCACAAATTACACCCAAACTCACGAGAGAAATAAATATAGACCATACAAATATTTCTCCCGGCCCGGCAATCGAACCTGGGACCTCTGCGTGGCAGTCCGGCATGGAAACCGTTCGGCCACGGAGGCAGTATACTAAATATACTTATAATTTACTTAAGATAAGATACTTTTAATTTTAGTTTTATTTGTTAATTTCAGTTAGTTTTTGAAATGAAGCAACTAAGTACATGAAATTCTAAGTAATAATAATAATATCATTTACTTTCTCCCAACAATTAGAAAATATAATTACATGATTGAACATAGAGCTTGGCTATGGGAGACAGGAGCCCAAACTATAAGCCCTGTGCTATGGCAATCCTGGCTCCCCCTCTCGGCGATAGTACAGTCAGTAAACAAAATAAAGTTATTAGATAGGAAATGACAATTAAAAAAGACAAAAAGAGAAGAAAAGCTCTAACTGTTTACCTACAATCATAAACAGGATGCAAATAAATTAGAAATTATTAAAAAATTCAAATATACAAAATATTGGAAGGGAACCTTACGTATTTAAAAATTAAACCAAAAATAAAATTAAGCTAGAGTGTAGGTGTGTGTATGTATGTGTATGTGTGTCGGTGTGTGTGTTAAGTGTAAACTCTCTAATATTTGCGCCCGTTTTAATCGATTCACCATAGCACTACTGCGGTCCGTCTATGCGCAGATGACGCGCGTTTACGGCTCCATAAATAAAGATTATTTCTTAACTAACATTCCCCCTGTTGCAGGCACATCGATCGGTTTCAAGAACATTGCTTCAAAGATCGCAAACGAGCTTAAGCTGTGACTGCCCGGGAGCGCCCCGCGCCGCCGCCGCCGCCGCCGACCTGCACCTTCCCCCTCCCCACCCCCAAACGCCTCTCGCTCACCACACTCCCCCACCCCCCACTCTTCGTCCGACGATCGTTCCACACCACCCCCACCACCTCCTCCCCCGCCAAGAACCGATAGTCTTCGACTCTCCGCTGAAGATATGGTATTCGTTGCAAACGGAGGTATGAGGACCCCCTCTGGCGCATTAGCTCACTTTCTAACAGCGTATACACCTGCGGAATTATCACTCGCACGCAGTGACTATCTCCGACCCCCTGTCTCTCCTCACCATTCTACCACGATACAGCCAAGGTCGTCACTATCTCTACGAGCAGACAGTGTGGATATAGATCATAGCAGGAAGAGTTTAAAACCCAGTATGCCTCATCAGTCTTATTCCTACAGCGTTCATACATTGCGAAGACAATCCAGAATGAGATCTCCCGAATGCGATTGTTTACCCACAGATCCGATACCACCACCTGAACTATTCGATTTCTAATATTCTTGACTGAATTTTAGAACTTTCGCGCTAAATTTTGACGTTCTAGAATTTGTATAGGGATGGTAAATGTAAAATAAACGAAAATTTAATTTATAACGAATAATGTTAATAACGTTATAGATTTAGCGCGAAATATACACTATTTAATGTCACTTTAGTTGATGGAATTGAACGTATTATGAGCTCAGACACTGTATTAAGCTTATTCGGTCGAGTTTTGAATATTTTTGGGTGTTAAAATGACCATAATATCCCACAATATCCTAATTACGTATTTAACATGTTTATAACGATTTTTGGAATTAAATGGCGGTTGATCCAGTGTTTTTGAGTACAATTTAGGCCACGCGGTATACTACGTGTGTGGGGAAAATCTATGTAAAAATTGTGACTTAGAATTATTTATAAAATAGATGGTCATCAAAGAATAATTAAGGATGTGCCAAGAAAGTGATGAACTTTTAAGAGCGACGTGTTTAATGCTTCTACTATGAGTTAGGTTGCTAGGAAACTTCGTAATACTGAATGTAATTGAAAAGAATTCATCCTACGTTTACGTGAAGAAGTGAAAGTGGAGGTGTAGTAAAAGGTTTTTATAAGATTTCAGTCCTACCATGGAGATCATGCAGTTACTATAGACGTTAAACTAGATGGCGCTAATATGAATAATTTCGGAATTAAAATTATGAGAAAGATATCGCATTTGACAACTAACGGAATTATCAATTTTTGAAATAGTACTATGTTAGTTGTCATGTGCAATATTTGATTAGTGTTCTCAGTTAAACTGTCCCTTACAATAGGGCAAAATTCTGAATAACGACTTTTTCATAAGCTAGTTCAAAATTCCTAATTGGTTATACTAGTATAGCGTTTATAGTCATTGGCACGGATTAATAGGGAGTGAGAATTAGTGTTGTACCGTAGTTTTACAGCATTTGTCACGTTTTAGCAAAACTGAAAAATAAATGCAACACTGTAACGAAAAGTTGTATCACAACTTTTGTCGTTATAACGAATAACAAAATAACGTTATCGTGTCAACGTTAAATATTATAGGTGTGTTGCACTTTTATATCTCACTATTATTTGAATGATAGAATGTTAAGTAAAGTAATTATACAAAAACATTATGTAATTCGAATTTCTGTGTGTTAATACGTAATATGTACGTACGTATTGAATGGTTTTTGAAAGGTATTTAAAGCTCATAGTAGAAGTTCCTTTGAGTTTTTTAACATTAAGTGAATGTAAGTTTAGTAAAATTTTAGTTTTTACTTGTAAAACCGCTCTCGATTTAAAAAAAATCTATAATTTGTATAAATAATTATAACTTTACGTCGGATTTTTCCTTCTTTTTTTTTTAATTGTAGATAAGTAAAAGGTCCGATAATATGCATCGAATGTTTAATTTTAAAATATATATATTTATGTTTTTTTATGAAGTTATTGAAACGTCACTATGAACTTGTTCGAAAAGACACTGTTTGAAACTTTCGACGTATAATATCGGATATGCAGGGTGGTTTCAAACCAACGATGTTGTCATGAAAATAACGAGTCGTTTTAACGATTAATATTCCTAAAATATTAGTTGTATGACAGATTTTAAACATAAAGATTTGTAGAAATCACTGTCATAGACAATCATCAATTCACGTGGCAATGCTCACGTTTTATCAATCACACAACTGGTGGCGAAACATGGAGAAGCAGATGTATAGAGTAGATTCTCGATTTTTATCGCATTAAATATGTGTCAACGTTATATACAACAGTAACGTTATTAATTTTGTGATCGTTATTAGTAATAACGATTAATAATATCATTATGACAACAATTAGTCGTTATAACGAAAACGGCTATTAGTGGCTATATTAATAACGGGAAATAACGATAACCGTTATTAATCGTTATAACGGAAAGTTTATTTTGAGAGACTTCAATGGTTATTTGAAATTATCCAGTACTTACACGTGCTATTGCTTCTTTGCTCAAATCATTTTGAAATTAGTCTAAATATTATTTTCAACTTTATATTTAATAAAAGTACGCGGGCTTATTTCAAAGTGATAAGAGTCTAATATTGTATGTTAGTTTTATCATGTTGTAATATTGTACAAAGTGAGTTAGCGCTCAATACAACTTAGCTTAGTGTTTAATTTTTTTTTTCCAATTTATTAATGACAAATTTGTTATATTACAAAACAATATGGCTGTCATCACATAGCTATTGGTATGTAAGGTAAAAAGAGTGTAATAAATAATAATAACGTTAGGGTCCGAATCTATTTAAACAGAACAACTTTTTACACGACTTGGGGAAAATAACGAAATGCACATTGTAAACTTTTCAAAATTCGTATGAAAATGTTGTGTACTTCTATTATATAAGTGCTCGTCGCTGGTTTTTTATTGCACTCTTTCAGAATCACCTTGTATATATTATCTGTCGGCAAATTATTATGCTACCAATTTATGTGTACCACGTGCAGGGTGACTATGTCGTGCGACTAAATCGTCTACGCGATTCGGCATAGCTAATTGTCTGTATAGAGATATGGACTGACCTGCATGTTGGTCGATATAAGGCGTTATATTTATTTAAAGGATAGTGGCAGATGATTAATGGCTGACAAGTTAATTTTGATACTCTTCACGTTGGTGAATTTTGGACAACATTTTTTTCTAACGTTCAAATCATAATCAATAGCGCCACCATATCCAATATGTTGGACGGTTGAAGCTTTCTATAAAGAGCCCTGTAGACGGTGCAGATGTAAAATGGTTGGTATAATAATCGCGATCGCCCACTACATTGTCTCTTTCTAATGTAAGGCTGAATTAGAAAGTGTCAAAACGTCTTTTCAATGTCTACGGGTTGGTCAACACTGGTTGGACAACATTATCTATGGTCTGTCTCTTTAGATACATAAACTTACACTCGTAGCAATCTAGACAACGGATCGACTTACCAGTAATGCAGTATAATGGAACTATATAGCGCCAGTTTGAAAAATTTTATCATGTCTTAGTTTTTCACGACTATTTTAAAATATTTATTTTCTGTTTTAAATTCAATTTTAAAACTTAAACTTAATTAAAACCAAAATTGAATTTTAAAATAGGACGTAAATATTTTAAAACAGACGTTAAAACCGGATTTTTTTTTTCGAAGAGGCACTTTTGTCATTTGTACAAAATATTGACGCTACAAATATATAATATAATATAATGTAACTAAAATGATTTTCACTTTGTAGTTCTGTGACAATAAAAGACTCTGTTAAGGGAACTAAAAAAAAAAAACGCGATATAAATAAATTATTGCGGTTATTAGTAACATAAATAAAATACATAAAAGGATGAAAAAGTGTCCGAAGTACACTTTTTATATTACAGAAAATTTTGTGATTCTGTACCTAAAGGAACAGCCCATAACGTATAGGGTAACACTAAAAAAACTATAAAAACATTGTTAGATCGTAATTGTAATTTGTGATCAAAGTATTATGGTATAGATATAGCAATAATGTTCTATGTGTTAATAAAATTGTGTCAAATTGTAACTATTTATTTATAAAGGCTGATAAGCTCGTTTATTACCCCCGGTATGTTGTTTTATACAACTATTTTACTCGTTGAAAGTTGATGCTAGCGCCACCACTTCAAAGTCTCTGGAGACGAGTGAAAAACGGAATTTACGCGGCTGAATTTCACGATATTTGTTCGGTTGTAACCACGGAAGAAAAAAGACAGTAAAAGGGCCTTAAGTCGCGATTAGTACCAGAAACATCATGTTTTGACAATGATTGGTCGTAGTTGCTAATTTAAAAAGATGTAACAAATTCTGGACTGTTAATACCCAGTTAGCATATCGTTAAAAGTTTAATCCTTGTCCCTTTATTGTAAGTTACGACGTTTTGATTTTATAGTTGATATTTCAATCTATGTGTTGCCATCTAGCGGCAATAGCTGAAAGACGAACGATTAATGCCTATTATGCCGTTCTCCAAAAAAAAGTTGATTATATTGCAGCGGTATGAAGTTTACGTTCATTTCATATAACAAAAAAACTATTATGGTAAACAGAAATTGGAAAAATTATTAAAATAAGACTCAACGATGAAGAAGATATGGAACAACACCACGGGTAATATTACAAGTGCGACTATAGTTTTTGCACTCCTAAGTAGGAAATTAAGGCATTTTTCCACGATTTTCGAGGTTTTGCACGAGATAATTGACAGGACCATAGTTTACAAAGATAAAAAGGGTGGACAGAGCTCAAGTACATGGGATTCCGCGTACGTTGGCATGCGTACCACGCCCACTAAACTTCTACTACTGTAGGTATATATTGTTCTGTGGTTGTAACAAACAACACTTCAGATATAGCGCTTGTAGGTATTTTAACTTGTTACGTAGAGGTAAATAGCGCGCGCGTGATACAGCTATGTATTTCCGTTTTATATTTGTCTCCAGCATGAAAGTTACTTGTAAGTATTTTATATTTCCAGCCGTTATCGTGAATAACTTTTTGTTTGTTTGGTGTGACGCTTTCTTTTCTATATCGTGTGATTTTGCATACTTATTAGGTGATACGATAATTGTAATTGATAATTATACATAGTATTGTATGTAATTATGTATGTGAAAACTGTGCGGCGATCGCGGTTCTTTTTCTATATAAACCAATATTTAAGTGTAGTACTTTTACAAGAAATCACAAAATCTGACATTTTAGGGATAGTTGCGCCATATAATTTCTACTTGCGCCTTGTAAATTTTACTTGCGTCTTATAAATTTTATTTGCACCATGTAAACTGGCGTCATGTAATTTCAATGCGATTATAAAATGAAGATAACGAATTTTTATTATATAACGAATCATATTTTTAGGTACGCAATGTTTTCTCGCTTCTATAAATTTAAAAAATACTTAATTTATATTCCACAAACATTTAACGTGAAATAAAATTGGATGCTGTGTTTGTATGGCGCAACGATTACCCAAAATACATCATAAAATTTTCCATACACATCGCACTCTCAACAATAAAGTGATGAAGTCTAAATAGTAATATTTGGGAAATTGACATAATAGATTTACAAAACAAAAAAGGTGCGTGGCACCAGCCATGTTACCATTTGGCCAAATGCCAAATATGACAAAATTCTATATGATTTATATTACTTTTGTTTCATGTTTTTTCGTCGCTTTATTATTGAGAGTGGGTTCTGTACTGTAGTTATGTATTTATATATACGAAGTTTGTTTTACGACGTAATCTAGCGTAGTTCCACCTGTGAGGTCAAGTATGGCGTTTTGTGAGATGAACATGAAATAAATTTTATTTTGAACTCCAAACATGTTTTTTTATGCTCTTTGGAACATACTATCGTGTGACGGCTTTTCGAATGACGCCGGGCGGCGGCCTGACCGGCGTGATGGCAATTTTTCAAGTGTTAAAAAAACAACCTTTGTATAAATTAATCACCCTTTTTTTACACATTAACTTGAATGTTAAAGGGCATAAAGGGTTATAGAGTTTGACAGTCCAACGGCCAATACTTTGCCATCTAGCGGGAGAAATTGTCAGTGTATCTCTTCATTTCATTCTAGTATGAATAGAATGTATGTATGTATGTAAAGAGGAACGTGATTAATCGACACATTTTAGAATTAGGGGTTTCTCTTATAATCAAGCTTGATTTTCACTAACTACATTAATAAATTATAATGACGCACTCACACACACAGCCCCGTAAACTACCACAAATGACACCCAAAGTCACGAGATAAATAAATGTAGGCCATAGACCACGAAGGCAGTTCATAGTCATTTTATGGAGAGACAACAAACAATTTTCACAAATTATTATTTTATTGTAAGTATTAATAAACAATCTATATTTACAATTTCTTATCAACAATATCCTATTACATAAAATACTCCAATTGGAAAGTATTAACAACCGATCGACACATTTATAAGGTTATCGACATAATTGTCCTTAATTACAATAAGTTAAATGACTTTATAGAACTAAAGGCTTATTTCTAACTCTACAATATAAATTAATAACATGACTTGAAGATAGGCAAACAATTATAATAATTGATTAAATACTGCGCGAAATGAAGAGACGTTTTGCATACGTTGGTAAGACACTGACGCTCGAAAGACGCTAGTGTGGAGAGTCTCTAAAAGTATGGTTTAAAGCATTCGAAATCATACTAAAGTCCCTGCCATTAGGGTCGTATTTCCAGTGCTTGTGTTTCAATTACAATCCTGACTTGAGCATTGAGTAGAGTTCTAGAATACGACCCTAAGTATTTACAAAGTATTATTCAGTTTCTGATGGAGGTCCTTGGTTATCTGTCTTTTCCGTGTTGTACGTGTATTCAGACCCTTATTATACAATAACCAGTTTAGGTTGAATTATCGATACTATTTATTTACTTATGGCGCTGGGTCAACTTGAAAGAACTACTTAAACAGGTCGCTTTTCCACATTATTAGGCTCGGCAAATACACGAAACATACGTAAGAAGATATTCTTATCGATGACGTTAATACCTTTATTCAAGGGTTCAATGTTCTTTTAACTGTCGCCATCTTTTTTTACCGGCATGCCATCTAAATCTACTTCTGTACTTGGAATTAGGGGTGGTTTGAATCCACCATATTCTATTCTCAGATTTCCATTTTTGGGCTGCCTGTCAGTCCTTCTTAATTTCACCTCAACAATATAATTTTTGTTCTTTTCCCATGAATCATTGTATTTTTCTACCGGAGGAGGACCGTAATATGCTGATGATTGCTCCTGGTTTTGATTTTGATTTTGGTTTGTCACATAGTTTATATAATTTGTTAGTACTGGTGTTTTTCTGAACCCTGTAGTTGGTTTTGGGTCTACGTTGTTGATATGTTGGTAAGATGATGCGTACAAGTGGCCCCAGTGTGTAGTTTGTACGTTTTGCTTTTCCTTGAGGTACTGTGCGTACTGATTTTGCAACCGCTGTTCGTGCGCTTTTTGAATTTGATTCTGAACGTGAGACGCTTGCCTTTGTTGATCGTACTTCAGATAATGTGGATGGTTCTGGCTTCCTTGGCCTTGTCCATAGCCATGTCCGTAACCGTAATTATATATAGCGTAAGGATTTTCAATGATTTTTTCAACTGGATATGGTACCTTAACTTCCACTGGGACTTGTACAGGGTATGGTACCTTTTTTTCTACTATCTTTTCTACGGGGTAAGGTACACGCTTTTCGACAGGATAAGGTTTGTCGACATACTTTGTCACAACAACAGGTTTTTCTATAATTTTTTCGACTATTTTCTCAACGGGTACTGGGACTTGTACAGGTACTTTCTTTTCGACAATTCGGTCAACTGGTACAGGATATGGCACCTTTTTCTCAACTATCCTGTCAACAGGATAAGGCTGCGGAACTTGTACAGGAACTGCCACTGGTACTTGAATGTGTACAGGTTTTTCTATGTACTTAGTTATCGTTACAGGTCTTTCAACATATCTGTCAACAGGTATTGGTACTCGTTTCTCTACAGGGTAAGGTATTGGAACTTTAGTTTCGTAATGAACAGGATATGGGACTTTCTTTTCAACTGGGTAAGGTACAGGTACTTGTTTAGTTACAATTTTTTCAACAGGTACGGGTTTTTCTACTTGGTAAGGTACAGGTACTGGTGTTTCAATCGGCACAGGGTACAGAACTTGTTGTTCAACTGGCACTTGGACTTCATACGGTACAGCGACTGGAGTAGGTACTGGAACTTGATGAAATATTTGTTTCTCAACAAGTTTTTCTATAGGATAAGGTACATGTACTGGACGATCAATAAAAACTTTCTGTTCTACAGGGTAGGGGACTTTAACTTCAACGGGGTACGGTCTAGGTACTTCAACAGGATATGGTTTATCAACATATCTTGTAACTTCAACTGGTCTTTCAACTATTTTTTCGAAAGGGACAGGAACAGCTACAGGCCTGTCTACTGGTACTTGTACATGTTCAGCGTATGGTATTTGTTTCTCTATGAATCTATCAA
The DNA here is from genome assembly GCF_003589595.1 of Hyposmocoma kahamanoa. NCBI lineage: Eukaryota > Metazoa > Arthropoda > Insecta > Lepidoptera > Cosmopterigidae > Hyposmocoma > Hyposmocoma kahamanoa. The sequence continues at coordinate 9,195,781 of NW_020653993.1, forward strand.
CGAATTTAGTCACTGGTACTTCTTTCTCTATTATAATTGGTTGAATAATTTTGTGATTGTTCGATTCATAGTCATTGTAGTCCATTATATATTCTTTTCTGTCGTTGTCTAAATTGTTAGGTCTTACTTCTACCTCAGTCTGCATATTTTCACTAGTGTCATGGTCTTTAGAATTATCAGCATTCTTTTCATCAGAATAATACCTAGTTTTCGAAGAGTCTAAGACGTCCATATATTTGTTGTATAAGGATTTTGCATAATCCAAAGGACCTTTGTTATTTGCTCTACCTTCTTCCAAATAATGTGTATGTACTTCAACATCATTTATATGAGTTATAGAAACAGGAACAGATTCTTGAACTTCAACAACTGTTTTTTCATGCTGTTTTGGTTTGTCAATAGCTTCAGAAATTTCGCTATCAGAAGTTTCATGGTCATCTATAGCATTAAATGTTTCAGTATCATTTGAATTCAGTAAACGCAGAGCTACAGTGATAGGAGCCAAATATTTCTGACCTAAAGGTCTTGGTGTTACATTAACAAAATTTTCACTCGAGCCTTCTTTCTCTTGATTATTATTAGTCAAGTTTTCTTCAGCGCTATCTCTAACCCCCACAATTTCATAACCGTTTTCAATGTATGGAACCATTGTAGACACTAAGTTGTTTACGATTTGTTCCTTATAATTGTCATACGGTGTGTCTTGTACAATGATAGGAGAGGCAAATTTAAATTCATTGGCACCCGCTTGTAAAATTTGTTCCTTTGATTTATTATTTTCGATATGTTCAATTTCACTGTCGACAATTTTACCAATTTTAGCTTTTACTGTAATTCTGCTTCTTGGTGTACCAGCTGGTTCGAGATACTGATTAAAATAACCATCATTATAGTGTCTAGATTGTTCAGCTCTTAATTGGAACCTAGGTCTTGGTTTAATAAAGTCATTCTCATTTGGATTCACGAATTTTTCAGCAGCATGATTAATTTTTAACAAATCTTCGTTGGAAATAAGGTCTTGAGTTGATTGAACAAGTTTGGAGAATCTAGCATCTTCTGTAGTAGATCTTATTGTACTTTTTGGTGTGGAATCAGTTGTATAATAATATTTCTCGCTTCTAGCATTTTCTCTCGGGGGTCCCACCTTAAAATTGATTGCTCCTCTATAAGTCAATGGTCTTTGTGTAGACCTCGCACCAAAATTACCATTTATATTTCTACCTTGTTTAGATGGAACTTGAGCGAATAACTTTATCGTTTCATCATTCTTTACGTCATCAGTGCAATTGTGGTTTTTAAATACTTGCACAACAGATTTTGTAAAGTCGTGTTGCTCCTTAATTTCCTCTTTTTTAAGAGGTTTGGAGCTATCGTCATACTGAATTTCGAAGCTGCCTTCCTTGCGTTGGTGGTAGTGTAACGGTGGAACGTCATTACCTTGTGCATTATTAGGATGTATTGTTTGAACGTTGAAATCCACTTGAGTGGGCGAAGGGTTGTAATAATTTGGTATGGCATACTGCACTACGTTAGATGGTGAATATGGCTGTATCAGCTGTTCGTTCAGATATGCAGGATTTGAGAATTGCTGGTGCAGTAAATAGATGTCCACTGGCTGTTGTTGGTTTTGTGGCAGCTGTAGTTGAGTTATATTTGGAGTCTGATACACTTGCAACGGCTCCTAAAAATGTAAATTTAATATCAATTGTTGTGACTATAATACAGGACATAATGTAAACAAAATAAAATTCATATGAAGGAAGTTACGATGTTGGCATTTTTTACGATCCTCACATGTTTGTCTCTTTCCTGCTAGTTTATAACAAATATAACTCGGGCTTTTTAAGGTGACGTGGCTAATTTTCAGGTTAGTTTTCTCTACATAATTTTTGTGGTAATCTTTATTCTATAAAATAAAATAAAATAAAATAATCTATAAGCGGAAAATTTGAAAATATAAAAATAAGGTATTTAATTAATAACTTTTGTAACTAAAGTGAAAATTAGGGTGATTGGCATTAATATTAGACACAACTTTTGATGTTGATGACTTTACCACCTCAATTAACCGTGACCATGGGACCTGTAAAGGGCCCGAAACGTTAGTTTGTTTGAAAAAACAAATAAACGCGCTTTAAATCTGGAAAAATAGTTTCATTTCCTAGAGAAAACTAATCTGAAAATTACCCAAGCGAGACCCAAAACATGATAAACTGTAATTTTTTTCTAGGTTCATCTATAAAAAAATAAGTTTCATTCAATTGTTGTCAAATTATGACGTTATGAGGTCTGATGTCTAATTGATAAAGAGGTGAGCCTGGGAATGTGGATAAACTGGTTGTAGTTACCTGAGGAATAAACAGGGCGGGAGCTTGACTGGCACGGTTATCAGTGCCAACTATCTCAGGGTTACCAGTGCCAGCAACAACAGTGCCGTGGTGGCCGCTCCCGTCCGCTGAGTACTGCACACGCTGCTCAGACTGAAAATGTATTAACTATGTATAGTTCAGTTTCCTATACTTCCTAAGAGTAAATAATATTTCTTAATAAATGTTGAAATTTTCAATTTTTAACCGACTTGAAAAAAAGGAGGAGATTCTCAATTCGTCTGTATGTTTCTTTTTTTATGTATGTTACGCGATAACTACGCCATTTGTGAACCAATTTTGATGATTCTTTTTTGTTGATATTTTTGAATATACGGAAACGTACACACGGGTCAGTTGTTGCAGCTGTAAGTGCTGTTTCAGTTTTCTAATATGCGATTTCAACGCAAACGAGAGTTGATATTTAAAAGTGGTATAAAGCCCATTTGCCTGATGAGCTGCCAGAGATGGACGGCCCTTATCTCGTCTCTATTTCGTTATATACTCGATGGCCAATATACATATATCGTGCTTGTCGTCGTGAGGGTCGATTTGCGAGGGTTGGGGACTTGGCATAATGTGAATTTTAATCCATTTGTGGTGAGAGTACCAACTCATCATTTGTCAACCTTCATAAAGGAGGAGTTTTGGTCGAAAGCACAGACCATATAAATGCCTAAAGGTATCATGGATCATCGTTTCCGATGTCGGTTACCGGACACCCAAATTGCGTCCACGTCGCAGTATTATATATGTTAGTCTATAAGGTATGTTTCTATAGATACTATGTAATCTGAGTATAAATAAATGAATAAAATAAATATCTTGAAAGTAACCGAAATGCAAACTCGTTAGTCATACAAGAAGGACAGTGTTTATTACCAACTATGTACGCAAATAGTCTATTTAAATGTTTCCATGAAACTTAACGCGTGAGTGCTTCGTGCGGACATGACTTCACATGCGTGCACTAGTGTAATATTCTTCGTAACACGGGTAATTCCTTATGCATGGCGTAACAAAAAATTCAGACCAAAACATGGTCTTGATAACAAACAACTTTAGTCATAATTTTTTTTATATAACAATTTTTTTTATAACTTTGTGAACCGACTTTCATGATTCTCTTTTTGTCGAAAAGAGGGTTACCCAATTAAATTTGAGGAACATATTCCACCTCTAAGGGTGGCAAACTAGGGGATGAATGACTAGTCTTGAAATCGGTTTTTTTAGTTATGACTTTCATGCTATAAAAGCACTTTTGATGCATGACCATACGTGGCTTCATTATATTACATATATACCAAGTGTAGGATTTGTTAGAACAACAAGCCCATTTGATATTTAAAAATGGTTTTTTTAAGATACACAACAACAACATGACAAGCGTACGCCTGATGGTTAGCTACACGCCTGTCCATAACAGTTACAGTGCCACTCAGAGCTTTAAATTGCAAAGATCACTACAACTCTATCACTATCACTAGCACTACCACTGTGCCCGTCACCCTGAGACATAAGTTGACAAGTCCCATGTGCCTGTAATTTCACCAGCACTCTTACCTTGCAAAACCGGAATACAGTAATGCTGACATTACTGCTTGGCGGCAGGACCTGGACTAACTCTTTTACAAGGAATTCTATTGATACTAAAATCTTTCTTTTGCGTAACTAGCTAGGGTTGTTACGATACTATCACTTGGCAATTGATTACAAAACATTTTTTTTACACTTCTATAACATAAGCGGATGCGGATATAGCCATTTTCCGCTTTGGAAAGTAACACTTGTTTGAGAAAATCTTATTACGTTCACTTATTACAATATTATTACTTTGTGTGAAGGATGAAAGCTGAAAATTAGTACCTATTTGCTATTGATGAAGTTTTTTAATGGTTTGTATCATAAGGAAGCGATGCGGACTGTCGAGCGTGTCTTTTTAAACAGGTGTGGATTATGCGTTACAGTGCAAGTTGGGAAAATTGGGAATATTGAAATCGCCTAAAATTTTAAATTAATCACTAGCGGCGACGAATGCCGAAAGACAGTACCTACAAAGATCAATAACAAAAACACGTTGGAGAAAATCGACGACTCGGTAACTGGACCCGTGGCTCAGATGGTTAGAGCAATGCTACGGTGCAGCATGGACGTGGGTTCAAATCCCACCGGGTCGATGAAAAAAAAATTCTGTGTGGTCGATCATTGTATTCATAATCACTAAATTAATCAATTTCGGATAATTTAGAGAAAATACTAGAGATTCGGTATATCAAGTAAAGCAAAAAGCACATATTATTCAAAATGAATCATGTCTTTTAATCACAAATTATTGCTTTAATATTTAAAATCAATCAGTGGTAGATTGTGATGAATGAAAACAATTTTTTCAGCATTGGTTGGTAACAAACGATTGTGCTTTTCCTCTTAAACAATTCCTGCTTTTGAATAGCCTCTCACTAAAAGCACTACTGCCAAGAGACGGTAGATAAATCTTAGCAAATTTTGACAGGCTTGGAATTTCGTCAGGCCGAATTTTGACGCAAAGCAGGGGCTTTGCGTTTGCTGACCACTTACAAGTGTATGGATCTGTCGTCCGATCTAGGCGAACAATTTTCAAATAAAAATTAATCTAATGCGCCCTTGAATATTTCTCCACATCCTCATCATTTTGCATATTATCTATAGCGACTTCTTCAGAACAAGCCTAGTAACTGTCATGTACTGATTCTATCGTTTTGTCGTTTTTCAACACTCCACCACCGTGCGCACGCAGCGCAATGAGACAGGTCGTAACAGGTCGCGCGTGAAATACGCAGTAGGTAGCCCTACAGATCTTACGCCGAACACTCGGCAGCCGAATATTCGGCCCTTTGGCCGAGAGCGTGGCCGAATATTCGGTATTCGGTATTCGACCAAATCTACTATTCGCGGCATCTCTAGAAAATACCAAATTTTGTTAAGAGCGGGTTGCATGGAAGTTTATTAGTCAAACGTACTAGCTAAATAAGTACAATAATGTCCGGTTTATCGTATCAACTTTAAAAATAAAGTTATAAAATAATATTAATTAACTTAAACATGTTTTGGAAAAGAAACCATTGTTTCGGATCTAAATTTTACATTAATAAAATATGTTTGGAAAACAAAAAAAAAATACGTAATTCAGATCCGAAAAAGACTTCCTTTCCTGTGCTTAACATTTGCGAAAACTTGAAAATATATTTAGCGGTTTTTTATTACGACATTCACACCATTTGTAGATGATGCATTATTTTGTAAAACTGATGAAATTCCAATAAAAAATAGGACATTTTGGACAATTTAATAAAAAGGAAAATTAAACTCGAAAAATCTAGGAGTCACACTGGATAATGTATGTTAATGACTATGGAATATATATCGAACATGATATTATGGTTTGTTTAAAAAGACAAATCGTCTCATCCGTAGAACAAAGATCTAAGTGTAAAACTACTTGTTCTCAGGACATAGTACATTTCGTTCGTTCCTTTTCGCTGTGGATGTTAGATCGACCGTTATTCGATTTTATATTTCCGAAACGAAATAAGATATATAAATTCTCAAAGCAGCTTTACATAGGCCTTAGTTTAATCACGTGATTATTATCGTAACGTACTTATACTCTTTTCGCTATATAATCACATCGGACTCTGTTCTTCGGATAAGTCGAAATGTACGCGACTTTTTTATTCCGAGTAAAATAAACTAAACTGAAATTTAAATACAAAAAAATATTCATCTCTAATGCGTATCAATTGCGAAAACCTAAGTGTATTTTAAATTACTTTCCAAGATTTTTTTAAATTATACTATGCCCAAGAAAGTTATTGGTTTGTGCAGTATTAAATTATTTAGCTATTTATAATTTTTTGTTCTTCCTGTCCTTATCCCACGCTAGGTGGGGTCGGCCCAACATGTATTTTTCTTCCACTCTCCCCTATCAGCCGTCATTTTCATACCTACACCTGTCATCTTTCCTTTCTTTCTTCCTAATGAATAATTTTGAACAATAAATTATAATTTCAATATTTTCTTTCATAAAAATGAAGTCTATTCAATTGTAGATATTTGAAATAATTAATTTATACAGCAAACAATTTTAACGTACGTACTGGTGTTTAATTACCGTCTAAATCGGGTTTACCCGGCGATAAGTAATACTTTTTAATTAACCCACATTTTTTGCAAATAGAATACTTCAACAATACCTGGCCGTTTAAACTTTACCGTAACATAGTCTTAACATTGACGAGAAAAATACCTGCGGTACGTTTTTATACACATTGTTTCGAAGTAACGTTCATAAAGAGTGTGTTTTATAGTACTCACTTTATCTACGTGATAATAGCAAACATACTTTCGAATGTATAATGTCTCCAATTATCTCGTCTTAAGGCCCACGGACTTGTTCCTAAATATATCGAGCAAAATTCGACTTAAATACAAAGGTAAATTACCTGTGGTAGTCTAACGTAGTATTGTCCAACGGAGGAGTCAGGGGCGGTCTGCTGCTGCTGCCAGCCCCATTCGAATGTCGCGCCGCCTTGTTGCACGCGCTGTGGAGAACATAATGGAGATATTTTATTTTTATTGATTATTATGAAGTTTTTACAACCACGATATTCATGTAAAAGTAGTGATAACCTAATGGTATGACCTCCTCAAGCAGAGTCCGTGGGTTCGAATCCGGGCTTGTACCTCTGAATTTTTCAATCATTAACATCATTTATTCATTAACAATATACATTATTGTGTTTGAATGTCATGGATTTAAATTTAATCATACAAATTAATTAAAGTACACAGTCAAATGAATTATAAGAAAAAAATGAATTAAAATAAAGGACTATGTACACACATCAGGGCCGTGCCCGGGACGTGGACGGGGCGTGCTAGTTCGTATGAATGCGGGCCCGTCCCGGCACCGGCCCGGACACGGACATGTGTGAATGATTTCATACAAAAAATACGCAACGATATTTTTTTGAGCCCCTGACGGAGCACGGGGCCCGTCCACGTCTCGCGCACGGCCCGGATATGACTGTGGATAGACCTCAAAATGTCAGGACACAAGTATATAAAATTATTATGAGTCAAAAATAACTATTTAAAACAATTCGTTAAAAAATAAAAATAACAATTTACAAAATGAGCAACTAATTTAAAATTCGTCTACGGAGTAACAGCTGCAGCAGCATTTTCATAACAATAAATCTCTCAGTCTTTATTTAAATAGTTTTATGTCAGTAATAATCTTAAATTCTACAGGTAATTTATTAAATAATTTCGTTGTGCGTCACAATATTTCGATTCATCCGTAGAACAAAGATCTATATGCAAGACTACTTGTTCTCAGGACATAGTATATTTCGTTCGTTCTTCTTCGCTGTGGATTTCAGATCGACCGTAGTTCGATTTTATGTTTCCGAAACGAAATAAGCTATATAAATTCTCAAAACACCTTTACGTAGCCCTTAGGTTGAATAAGGAAAATATTCTCGTAACGTACTTATTCTCTTTTCGCTATATAATCACATCGGACTCTGTTCTTCGGATGCGTCACCTTAATTTAGACTCAATCACATTTTTTAAATTCTTATTCCTAGTGGCCTCTCTCAGACTTTGCTCTTCATTTGTCTCAAAATGAAGAGCAAATGTTCTCAGAATTTATGTGCGAAAACCATGAGCTTTTTTCACCGAAAAGCTCATTAGAACCGCACTGGTATTGCTTGGCGGCAGAAATAGGTAAAGTGGCAGTATTTCCCTGGATGAACTCTTTCATAAGGGCTCTACTGCCACCAAAACCATCATTTCAATCAAACCTTACATAATTTAATTTGAAATTTACCATGAGCTTTTCGGCAAAGGAAAACAATGTCAAGAAACCTGCATGTTGAAGAAGGTTCACAACCCTCAGAAAACGTAACCCGCATTGAGCCAGCGTGGCAGACTATGGCCTAAATCCTCGAATGCGATGAGACCTATATCTTGCAGTGGGACTTGTAAATGGGTTCATGATAATGATCATAACATACAGTGAATTTCTCGTAGGTACACAGATATCATTTGGTTTTTTTTTCACTTTCTTTACTTAATTAGTGACGAGAACGTGAGACCCTACAGCGAGATGGGTAAACGACGTCGTCAAAGTCGCAGGTTGTAGATGTATGCAATTAGCATAAGATCGTGATGGGTGGATATATATATGGATATATTCTATGATGGGACTATACCCAGCAGTGGGTGAAAATTATGTTTTTTATTATGATACTATGAAATGGGACTAACAAGTCGCTTGGTGGAGCGACATATCTGTCCATAATCAAAACCACAGTGCTTTAAATCGCAAAGGTCTGAGGGGCACTGCCACTGCGCCCGTCACCTTGAAACATAACTTGACAAGTCCTATGTTCCTGTAATTTCATAAGCACCCTTACCCTTCCAAACCGAATCGCAGTGATGCTCACACATCGAGTATATAACCAGAAATAGAGACAAAATATGGGGCATCCATCCCTGACAACTCTTCAGGCAAATGGGCCTTATATCACTTTTAAATATCAACTCTCGTTTGCGCTGAAATCACAAATTAGAAAACTGAAATAGTACAGCGCCAACAACTGACCTGTGTGTACGTCTCCGTAAATTCCAAAAATATTCTGTATTTATTGTAATAAAGATAATATCTTTATCAATGTGCTGTTCCATTCAGTGGTGTGAGGAAAAACAGCAAAATATCTAATTACAATACAAACGGAATTACATTTCATCGGTAAACATGTTATTTTGCAATTTTCGCCATTCTAGCAAAGCTCAAGTTAGACTTGTCGATTTGAAGTGACACCCGTCAATTGTTTCGAATTCGGGCTGGCCAATCGGAGCGCAGTTGTCACAGTAATGATTTAGCAGAATAGTTTTCAAACAAATTAAATGACATTTCGTCTCTATTTCTGGTTATATACTCGACGTGCTCACAGTACTGTTTAGCGGTAAAAATAGGTAAGGTACTACCCTGGACGGACTCTTTCATAAGGAGGTCTACTGTTACTATGTATGATAATAGCACAATGCAGTATTTTTACAATAGCTAATAAGTAAAGAACATAACGCCCACAGGGCAATTTTTACCACATCAAGTGTCTATAGCCAATAATTATTAGCGTATTATTCTCTCGCTATTGCATCACAGTTATGTAATGAAATAGGCTTTGTTATTTATTACGGAACCATTTCCTATTACATTGTGAGTTCAATCCAAATTGGTAATGTAGATTCTGAACTTACTGTATTGTTAATATTATTAAGGCGAATCACTGTTCAGAGAAAAACAGATCAAAAAGTTTAGTTATCTACTATTAAATAACAGTCTTACAAAATACATAGGATACATCTAAGGATATTGTCTACAGAATGTGCTAATGAATTACAGTTATAAGATAGAATGTACTTTATCCGATCATATAAAATCCTGAAGACATATACACACGGTATGCTAGAGGACATCGGTTCGAATCCGGCCGGATCGTAGGATTTTTTTCGGGGTGTTCAATCTTTGTATTAATAATTGTAGCAAACTGGAGTAGAGTAATTTCACAAAAAGTAATTGAATATCAATTCAATAAAAATTTAAATACAGTGAATAGCGACATCTCTAGCCGAATGACGAATTGAAGAATTTCTCATAGATGGCGCTACGGCTAAAAAGTCCAAAACCAAATACAACAATTTTTACCGCATTAACATGCTCTTGTATAATTATCAACTTATGACGATGGAGAATGATATTCGATATGTAATTTAATAACAACAATATTATATAATGAATTGTTAATTTTCTAATTATTGTGTGCTTTTCTTATAATTTTCCTTTTTGTCTGACGATCTCAATATAATTTCTTATACTTTGACATGTAGTGCAATTTATATTGTAATGTTATATTTGAGAAATAAATGAATCTGAATCTGAATCTGAATCAAGAACACAACCACAAGCACATACTAAAATTCGAGAGGTCCGCTGGTTCGTTCCGTGGCTTAGTTGGTATAGCGTCTTGCACGGTATCCTAGAAGACGTCGGTTGGAATCCGGCCGGATTGAAGGAATTTTTTTCTGAGTCATCGATCTTTGTATTAATAATTATAAGTAACTAGTGGAGTAATGTCGCAAAAAATGATTGAATATCAATTTAATAAAAATTTAAATCCTGAACACAAGTTAAAATAAGTTTAAGACGAATTATCTAAGAATACAATATAAACAAAAAGAGAACTTGCAAGCTTTAAATCATATGTTCCCATTGACTTACAATTATATGGACGTCGGGTCCGCGCTAAAAAGTGTCCGCACTTGTAAGGCGCTAAAATCGTATACAGAGCGCGACACTCCGCTTTAGTCTTCATTTGTTCTACGGACAGCGCGATACTGCGATGACATAACAATTTAAATTTCGAATAGGTTGACTTGGGACATTTTTTTCGTGGTTTTTGTATTAGACCCGTCGTCCATTTATTTGTAAGTCAATGTATGTTCCCAAACGTTTTGGGTCACCGCCCCCTTAGGCAAGAATAAACAAATTTCAACGCCCACCACCCCAAAAATTATTTCAAACACGCATTTTTTATATTAACACAAAAAATCACAAGGATTTTTTTTTATAATATCAAGTGACGGGTCGATCAAATCGTGCGCCTGATGATAGCTACACGCCTGTCCATAACAGTTGCTCAGAGTTTCAAATCGCAAAGATCTGATTCCTTTATTTGGCCTATGTAGTTGCGCCTAGGTCGACCTCTTCCCCTGTTTTGTTTGCCTGGTGGAGCGATACATCTGTCCATAACAGTTGCAGCACAGCCACTGCACCCTCTAATTTCTTAGCAAGTGTGTTAATTTGGATGTATTACAAAAGAATAGGCAAAAACCAGTGTGTAAATATGTAGGAAATGTGATGTAAAGTCAGCCTTTTTTTTTTGGCGGGGAAATCTTTATGGATACTCCTGAGCCCAGGGAGACTCAGGGGTTATGTGGGGACTCTCCCTCCAGACTGGAGGGCCTACCCCAATAAAATCCCCCCGGGTTTTCCCCTCGCCGGTTGAGTCGGCGCCGTGAGGTCGGTGCACATTCACCACGACGCCGCCCAGCCGCCCTAGCTTGCGCCAGGGCTCCCGCGCCAATGGAGGGACGAGTCGGTTGTCCTCCGACCCGCCCCCCAGACGAGTGAGGCCGTGCAATGTAGGCTCCGGAGTCCCTGTCCAGAGCCCGCTGGTCTCACTAGGGGATCAGGCGAGCAGCGAACTGCCTTCGCCTTCTCCCCGTACGTCTGCGCCGGAGCGGGTGCGCGTCTGCCGCATCCTCGCGCACATGTGAAGTCAGCCTGTAAAATTTGTATATACGATCCATTTTTTGCATTTCAGTAACTTTGTGCTTTAAGATACGAGTTTGAGAAAGTAAGGCGTCGGGTAACCTATCACAAACTGGAAATTTTTTATTCCAGAATAACATTTGTTCGAATTTTCATTACACCGAAAACCGAATTATAACGAAACCGTTGTTCTTTCAGGATATGTTGTTGTTGTTGTTTATAGCAAAGACACGATTAGGATTGGTTTGGTTAGGTTAGGTTAAGTTAGGTTTAACTTTTTTTTCTTTTAAATGCGGTAGTACCCCGTGGACAGCATCAAAGCCCCCCAATTGCTTCCGAGGACCCTACCCTTAGGTTTATTGAACGCGCATTGGGCGGTAGAGACTATTTTGAGAAACTATGGTTTACACGATTCTCGGGGTTCTAAACCACACATTGTTCACGGAGTCCCAAACCACGCATTGCATTACACCAACTCCATACTTTAGCAATTACGGCCTCATTGAAGACGTAACTACGTTTTGATAGAATGTGTTTGGACCGAGAGATTCAGGAGACAGTTGGGTAGTAGGTATGGCCATATATATGCAACTGCGAAAGTGCAAGTTGCACATAAGTGCATCGTTACGCATCGCGGCTATTGCATTTCCTCACACAAGATTCGTTGCGTAGGCGCCGACAGACGACGTAATTTGCGTTTTACAACTGCCGTGAAACGTTTATAGGTAAAAGGTCTTATGGGGTCGATGAGAAAGAAACAGCTACGATTTTATTGTGCTAAGACATTTTACGTTACGTATTTAAATGTTTATACGCGTTCACAAAATTATATTTCAAATTCATTCTTGTGCTATCAAATTTCAAGCTTATTTTCAGGAAATAGTGTTTGTGTTTCGTGATGATATTGGTGTGATATGTCGTCGTAGTAAAGAAAGTAAAGACAGTTTTTTAATTGAATTTGTGTCTTTGACTATAATGCTGCCCCTTATTTTTTCAAAAACATAACAGCCTCTTGCTTAAGCATAATGGACCTTAATGCAATATTTATTTTACCGAATATCATAATGCTTGTAGTTTTAAATAGTCTTGGGAGTAGTAGAGCTTCTTGTGAAAGAGTTCGTCCAGGGAAGTACTGCCACCTTATCTATTTCTGCCGCTAAGCAGTAATGTTTTAAATTACTGTGTTTTTTTATATAAATTAAGCGACGGGATGAATAAGTCGTGCGTCCAAAGGTAAGCTACACGCCTGTCCATAACGGTTGCAGTGCCATGCAGTGTTTTAAATCGCAAAGATCTGAGGGGCTTGCCATAGCGCCCGTCACTCTGTGACATAAGTTGACAAGTCCCATGTGCCTGTAATTTCACCAGCACCCTTACCCTTCAAAACCGGAACACAGTAATGCTGACATTACTGCTTGGCGGCAGAAATAGGTAAGGTGGCAGTACTACCCCGGTTGAACTCTTTCACAAGGAGTTGTATTTATTTATTTATTTAATAGTTTATTGTACAGGAAAAATACAACAAGTCACAAAGAATACAAGCGAAATTAAAAACAAAAGGTTCTGCTTATTTCTAATAGAAATTTCTTCCTGCAGACCTAAATACAGGACACTATAACTAAAAGAACGGGCATATGTGCACAACAAAACAAGAAAAAAAAAAAATTATATAAAAATATTAAATTGTTTTAAATTATATAAATACTTAGATAAATACATATTTTATAATATAATACCTAAGATATGGATGGAATAGTAGATAAATAATGCTCTTTAACTCTCACTTTAAAAATAGCTAACGATTTACTTTCGTGAACAGTAATAGGAAGTGCATTCCAAAGTCTAACCGCATGAACAGTGAAGGAGTGAGAATAGAAACCGGAATTGAAGCATGGAAAAGATAACTGGGTCCTAACAAGAGAGCGACAGGGTTTATCCTGGGACCTAAGGAAGCTGAAACGCTCTTTCAGGTACCCGGGAGACATAGGGTTATGTAAAATATTGTAAAGAATGGAGACAATATGCAAATTCCTGCGGAGACGGATGGGGAGCCATTTGAGCTGACTGCGGAAATGTGAAATTCGGTCATATTTACGAAGCCCAAAAATGAACCTTATACATAGGTTTTGCAGTCGTTCAAGCTTATTTAGCAGTTCTTCAGTAGCATCCAAATAGCAGGAATCAGCATAGTCTAAGAAGGGCAAAATAAGTGTTTGGGCTAAACATATTTTGGTTTTTAAAGGTAAATCGTTTTGGAGGCGCTTAAGTGAGTGCAAGGAGAAATGAACTTTACGACTGACTTCATTAATATGTGGAGTCCAAACCAAATTACAATCTAAAAGCAAGCCAAGATTAGTTGCAGTAGAAGCATAGGCAATAGGCGTGGAATTATACGCTATAGGTGGGACAGAATCTAGATGCAATATGCCACGCATATACCCACTTCCCACAATCATAGCCTGTGATTTTTTGGGATTCACCAACAAACCAAAACACTCAGCCCAATGAGCGATGCTTCGTAAATCAGCATTAACCGCTTCAACGGCTGCAACGACTTCAGACGCTTTAAAACTGCGGTATAGCTGCAAATCGTCAGCATAGAGATGAAAGTTTGAAGACAGCACAAGAGTGACAGAATTGATGAAAACAGAGAAAAGGAGAGGAGAAAGAACACCACCCTGAGGAACGCCAGCAACTAAGTCACACCAATCAGAGGAAGCCTCGTCAGAGCGAATACACTGCTGAGTTGTACTAGTAGATTACTCTACATGTCTGCAGGAGAGCTGACGTTCGATGGAGCAGACTTCTGGATTGGCGACAAGATGGATGGACGACCTGAGAAAGGTGGCCGGTAGCACCTAGACGACTTAATACATATACCTCACGCCTTTTCTCACTTAATATAAGGAATTAAATTCATAGGTACCACAAGCATTCGAAGTGTCGACCATTGAAAAACAATGGCTAACCCCGCTATAACTAACCCTTTAAATGTTTCTTTTATTCCTTACAATCAGTCAATATGTAGAGGTATTCATTTCCCTCTACATTGAAATAATAGAATGGAGATTTAAAAGTGCTATTGCATTTAAAAGTAGTAGAAAAGAATCAATGCTCTGTTAACAAGGGATCACGATCTGTAACGTATAATAAAGACGTTAACAATGGTCCAATCAATTAGTACAATCGGCCACGTGTGACGTAAAGAATGGTGTGATGCACCACTGGGTTTTCTCGTATTAAAATGAAGAATACCTACATAACGTGACCATTATTTTGTTCCCTCAGAGCAGGAAAATGTAAATTTAATATTGTTTCAAAAACACTTGTTTATGATTTTTGCGAAATATTTAAAAACTAAAAATGTTTGAAAAAGAACTAATCTTGTGTAGTCTGGTGGGCTCGCTTTATATATTTTTAATTTCCGTGCCATTAAAAAAAATGTGTCACGTATGTCCTGTTTTTATTAAAGCGGGACATTGTTAAATATTTTGGACATTTAGTAGCAATAGAGCTCCTTGTGAAAGAGTTCGTCCATGGAAGTACTTGCCACCTTATCTATTTCTGTCGCAAAACAGTAATATGAAACTCACTGTGTTCCGGTTTGGAAGGGTAAGGGTACTGGTGAAATTACAGGCACATGGGACTTATCAACCTATGTCTCTGAGTGACCAGGGCAGGTGCAGTGTTCCTAAGATACGTCACTTGATATTATAAAAAAAACAGTGAGACATGAAGCGGAACGTATGGTCAAGGTAGGGATACATCACTCACTACGTTTATTCGTATGGCTATTAAATGGATTTTTTACGAAATACAAAATATCTTTATTTCATAAGTAAGCAAATTACATTTGAAATCGACACTGCTACTAATTAGTAAGGCAGATCCCCCTGAAAAGAATGAGTAAAGAACTTTAGGGGTTCCTCTTTGCAAATAGATTTTTGTACATCAGTTACAAAATTTCTTTCAAATATCGTAAATAGAAACAACCTGAAAAAACAGTTTAGGTAATACATCAGTGGTCTGTGTGAATTCTGTGGATGAGGTTTTAGAAATGGCGTGGTTAAGGTGGTTTTAGGAGCAAGCCTAGATTTTTGAAGGTGAGGTTTGGGGGGGTCGACTCTCGCGTCCATTCATTCGCTCACAGTAAATTAATATGAATAATGTAAGAAGAGGTGGAGAAAATTCGACACAGATCCGTCGTCGACAAGTGCCTGATGGTGACTGACGGGACAGTAGGCAGCGCCGCGTGTCTTCAAGCCGATTGGCAATTTGCAAATTTGTGAATTTAATAATTATAGGGCTTCAGTTCAAATGTATGCATTGTATATCATGCGTACTCTGTACCATGTATATACCATAGAAGCAGTAGAGCTTCTTGTGAAAGAGTTTTTCCAGGGAAGTACTGCCACCTTACTTATTTCTTGGAGCATTACTGCGTTCCGATCTTGAAGGGTAAGGGTGCTGGTGAAATTACAGGCACATGGGACTTGTCAACTTATCTGCCGTCCACTAACTAGAACTCGGATAAGTGACAAATGGTCAAATAACCGTTTTAAATACTAAAAAATAGAGAACAAAATTCTCTTATAAAAACAGTCAAAATTATCGATTTCTTAGGTTTTAGCGATTGTTACATATAGGAAATGAAGCTATTTTTCCGGATTTAAATCGCGTATATATTTTTTAAGCAAACCAACAAATGGTTTCCTATGGATAAAATTAGTTAACTTGTCGGAACTTACCCTAATGATGCATAGGTGAAATATCATTATCTAAACAATTTCATTATTCTAAAACTGGGCTATTGTTTTTTATGATATCCCAAAAAATTATTTTGTGACTTAGCCACGTTATGTCTCAGGGTAACTGGCGCGGTGGCAGTGCCCCTCAGATCTCTGCGATTTAAAACTCTGACTGGCGCTGCAACTGTTATGGACAGGCGTGTAGCTTGCCATCGAGCGCACGACTTGTTCGTCCTGTCACGTGATATGATAAAAAAATTGAGGAACCAGCCCTTTTGAAGCAGTTATATAGATAGCGAAGTTTCGTAATCCATTTACATCCCAACCTTAACATGCTCTTAATAAAACCACCTTTCTCTTGCATTTAGAAACCGTCAAACTAATGTGAATGCACGTAGTTATAAAGTTGCAATACGCAGCAAAATATTGCCTCATCTCTAAACGTTTAACATAACATTATAGTAAATGTGATCATTTCGAAATGGTGTGAATCGACTTCAAGTGTGTCTGCCGGACGATGCAATTGTCACCATCGAAACCGTTTGACGAGGTTACAAATATGCGCGTTTCGCCATCTATAATAATATATCTGAGTGCATATTCACTTCACATTAAAAATAACATAAAAAAGCATTTCTTAAATGTAAAAATTCACATGTGTGTATATAAATTATATGTATATAATTTAAAAAATTGTAAAAAAAAATTATATTGTTTAACTAAAATATTTTGCAAATTAAAAATACGAGCAAGTTATCTAAATTAATAACTTTTGTAACTCAATTTTTACAAAAATTAAAATATTTGTATGGCCTACATTTGTTTCTCTCGTGAGTTTCGGTGTAATTTGTGATTGTCTATGTGTGTGTCCATGGCGCCCGCGACACAGGGTTTCCATAGTGCGGGGCTGTGATGAGTGTGTGCGTTGTTATTATTATTAAATAATAACCTCCTAAGACCCAGCAAACTGCAATAGGAAAAGCTGTAAACACTCAAAGTACATCAAAATGTACAAAATGTTACATGTTTCTAATTCGATTGCGTGAAAATTTTAAGTAATTTACTTCTATTAGAGTAGTAAGGGAAGGTATATGCGAGCAAAAGCGCGGAAGCGGGTATGTATATCCGACTACATGGCCATGTATAAAGTAAAACCCACACTGGTCTCAGTAAAAGTGGTCTGGCGGCAAAAAAATGATATGAAAGTGGTCCGGCCACATAGCCACATATCGTCCTATAGGGCTTATGTGTTTCTAGTCTAGATTCAGGCCCGGCTATGTTGGAAAAGTTTAAGGGCTGCTGTGTTGTCAGAATTAAAAGGATCCGTTGATCTTAGTAGCGGTTAATTTCTAGATTTGATTGAATGGGGAAGAAACTTTTTTTTTTATGAAAACGGTTTGTGTGTTCTGGTCAATGCCCCGGTGATAATTTCGTTACTTTGATATTAAGTGCCTCTGTTTTGTTGTGCCCATTGTACAAACACGATTATTTGAATAGCAGCAGAGTTCCTTGTGAAAGCGTTCGCCGTGGGAAGTATTGCCACCTTACCTATTTCTGCCACCAAGCAGTATTGAAGGGTAAGGGTGCTGGTGATATTATAAGCACATGGGACTTGTCAACTTATGTCTCAGGGTGACGGGCGCAGTGGCGGTGCCCCTCAATGCGATTTAAAGCTCTGAGTCACAATGCAACTGTTATAGACAGGCGTGTAGCGTAACACGAATTGTTCGTTCCGTCATTTAATGTTAGAAAAAAACACATTTAGAAACACTTCATGATTTTTTTTAATGTAAGGAATTCTCTAGTTTGAGATCAAGGCCCCAAGTGAAGAATTTTTATAATCATAGTCTGTAATTCCATTCATACTTCATTGAGGTTATATTGCAATTAGGATAATATTTTGTTGTTCTGCTTAAATTTTGTTACAATGGCGCTTAATATTTTTTTCACCTCACTAGCTCAGAAAGGCTTTCTTTCTTTCGTTTTCGTTTTTTGCACGCTAGCGTGGAAAAGGTTTTTGAAATTCGAACTTGACGATGGTTTGTGGTACACCTAACATTTTCATTCTATGACAAAAAAAGATAATGACACATTCAACTACGCGATTTGTCGTACATTACTCATTTATGTAATATAAATCCATTGGTATATGTTATTCTTATTATTGTTGACATTAAATTGATCATGAGAACTAATTGTGTTTATTAAATTATTTTAATTCATCGGAGAACTAAAATTATTTCAATAATCACTTAATCACACAATAATTGATGAGGTGTAAATTCAGAACGCATCCGAAGATATAAACTTTTTCTTATAATTAAAAAAACTGATGATTTATTTGAACTGTTTTTCTTTCATCTTTAACAGCCTCTGTGGCTTAACGGTTACCATGCCGCACTGCCACGCAGAGGTCCCAGGTTCGATTCCCGGACCGGGAGAAATGTTTGTATGGCCTACATTTATTTCTCTCGTGAGTTTGGGTGTAATTTGTGGTTGTCTATGTGTGTGTCCATGGCACCCACGACACAGTGTTTCCCTAGGGCTATGTTGAGTGCGTGCGTTATTTATTTATTTATTTATTTATTTATCTACCATTTTCCTCGTGAGGTAAAAAGTTGTGAGCAACAACTTTACAGCCTTGTATAACAAATAACTGTTATACTATTTGTAGCGCTAAAAAGCGGGCCGTAGTAAATTTAATTTATGGCTCTGGTTAAATGTTACTAAAGTCTGTAAACTGTGTTAAAGAACTCATCATGAGCTATAAACAAGTGTAGACTAGGTACCTAAAGACCTACTCAAACATCCTCATATGCTTGTCTAATATTACTGGATAACTACAAATATCAAATAGCTAACGAATTTTTTTCTCAACGTTGGTGCTGCTATATAAAAAAGAACTTTTTTTTTGTTAGTTTATTGAATTATTTATCACGATCTTTTACTACCATGATATTTAATTACTTTTTCGATTATTGATTCGAACTAATGTCTTTCAGCAAACCGTGCCAGACTCTATGCCAACTAAGCCATGAAAATGGAAAGAACTAGCTGACCTATTGATTTTTTTTTATTTGCTTGTTGCAGATGTTTTGTTTTCGGTTTTTAACGACTTTTTTGAAGTAGCGAAGAAAAGCTTTCATAGATTTCTCACAGATGGTGCTTTGATGAAAGTTTGTGATTTTTTTTATCGAAGTTTAGTCAATTAGGGCTTTATAATATATTTATAATTCATTAGTACATCCAGGAGTGTGACCAGCATTGGGACTACATACCTATAGGCTAACTAATTCTTATTGTCTATAACGTAGTTTCTATGTTTTTGGTATATTATCAACAAACGAATTGAAACAAAGAAAAAAAAATTTGCGATAAAACTTTACGGTGTAGAGAATGGAAATTGAACCCTGAACCTTCCACATAGGATGTAAGCATTTTCTCAACAATGATGTCACCGTTGCGCTGTCCAACTGGCAACACTGTGTGGCTATCCCACGATGTTGTCAGTTGGACACCCCAGCTGCAAACTTATCTTGAATTTATTATAAAAATTAAACTTCATACGTTAAAAACAAGTTTTAAATTACCAGTTACATTAAACTATAGTAATTACTATTGTTCCGTACTTTACAATATTTCTAAACAGAACTATTAACGACAAATTACAGGTTTCTTATCATTTCAGACTGGTTTTAAGCGTCATGATGATCGTTTAGTGGATTGAACCACGAATGTCTTTAAATCTGTGTTTCTAAACCGATCTTTAGTTTAGAAAAAAAGTATATAATAATATATAGTTACAAAAACCTATTGGAATGGATTACCTCTTTAATAGCGGTTTCTACCTGTGATATTTAAAATAAATATTGTGAAATTGTAAATGATACTTACAGTATGAATCATAATTAGATATCCAAAATGTAAACAAAGAAATGTCATTGTCAAGTGTCGTAGCAGGTGTGCTAAACCTTCTATTTGTAACGAAATTGGAAAAGGAGCGGTTTCTAATTTTCTACAATTTTAATTATTATATTACAAATTATATTACAAAATTTTAACATTATTGTTAACTTTGTTTATACAAAAACCTAAAAACGCATTAGGGAGATAAAACGACAATCGAGTTCGAGACACGAAGCACGAATGATCATGTTCTATGACACGACAAAAAAAGGCACAAAAAATGTTTTTGATCCCGATTAAGTTAACAGTGTCTCAAAATTATTTAGAAACAGTTTTGCACTACAATTATTGTATGAAACGAAATTGACTAAAATATATATTGCAAAACTTGTATTGTTTTAAGTATACAAATAAAATGCTAGTTGAATATAAATCGATGGACTGTATTTCCAAAAATATCTAAAAAAATAATTATAGAAAGTGAAAACAGTGTTGCCTGCCCATAATAAAAATAAAACATTGCCATATTCATAATAAATTCTAAAAAAATGTATACTATTTGTTTAACTTATAATATGTATCATAAACACTAAGTTTTATTACATTACAGCTTAAAAAGAGTTCTAAATGTTTATTATCGTATACATACATATAAAGATACAGATATATACAAATCTATACATTATATACAAACAAATAAAGAAAAAGTCAAAAGGGTCTATGGGTCGGCACTACAGAGGACTTATGGACTATATGTATAATAGACCTAGCTGATTCAGCAAAACCAACAACTAAAATATAGTAAAAAAATCTAAAATCGCATCCGTAGTTTAGTAAGGCCACATCTGTAAAATGATACTTTTGAGGGGAGACGCTTAAAGATTCTACGAACAAAATTGGTCGATAACTTTATTATGCTTATTTATAACTCTCTTAAGTTATAAAATTTCACAATTTATTTCGTTATTTTTATGACTTGATAAAAGCACTTTGGGCGTATATCCGACCTTGTTATACCAAGGATACAACCTACATTTAGCTTTAGTAATTACGCAACAAAAGCTTATTTGTTCTAAATTTATCAATTTCAACTAAGCTTTTAAAGTGTCAGTAAACTTTCTCCTAGGAAACTGTGGCGTAACCATTGTTCTAACTGTCATTGATCTATTAATCATTGCGTGATATAACTACAAATTGTTGTTGTGAAATGTTTTGGCGAGCACTTTGACTCGAGACAGGTTGAGGATTTTACAAATTGAAGGGCTATTTCTAAGCCTTCCGGTACTTTTCTGCTTTTCTCGTTTTTGCAAGTGGGAAATTTGTAAATCAAATTCCACATGAAACGTAATGGAGATTTCTTTTAATGTACGCCTTATGCATTGCATTCTTGCATATTTAGTTTTTTATTGTACCAAGTGACGGACGACCTTGATGCTTGGTGGTAAGCGATACGCCTGTCAATAACAGTTGGAGCGCCATTGCTTTAAATCGCAAAGATCTGACGGGTCTGCCACTGTACCCGTCAACCTGAGATATAAGTTGACAAGTCCCATGTGCCTGTAATTTCACTAGCTCTCTTACCCTTTAAAATCGCAACGCAGTAATGCCACATGGTTGAGAAGTAGATAAGGAGATTGGTAAAATAACAGGCATATGTGACTTGTCAGCTTATGTCTCAGGGTGACGGGCGCAGTGGTAGTGCCCCTCAGATCTTTGCGATTTAAAGCTCTGAGTGGCACTGTAATGGACAGGCGTGTAGCTTAGCATCAGGTGCATGACTTGTTCGTCCTGTCACTTGATGGTATATGTAAAGAAAAAGCAGTACTTTCCTGGACGAACTCTTCCACACGGAGCTCTATTGCTAACAAACCCTTGGCATATGAAATAAATTATGTATTGTCCTATTTAAGCATAAAAAAGTTATGGAATTATTTTCGTTTGTAAAATCAGTAAACCTCTACTGAAAAGTTGTGATTTTGCAGTTGTGACCTTATTACATTAAGGATTTTTTACTATATTTTAGTTGTAAATTTTTCTCAATCAGCTCTTTGTCACCTACGCTATACAATTTAAATTAGTGCCCTTTTTACAGAGTGTTATTTAATAAGAATAAAAAATATTTACAAATTATTACATAAAGGATATAATATACTACATGTCTAACTGTAACTCATTCTGCAAGAAAAAATCCAGGCCCCCAGAAGACGTAATCTTGTCGAGGGGTTTACACGAGTATCACAGAATTCCCTGTTGCATGTTAACGTTTTTTTTATTTCAAAGTGACGGGATAATCAAGTCGTGTGCCTGTTGGTAAGCAACACGCGTGTCCATAACAGTGGCAGTGCTACTCAGAGCATTAAATCACAAAGATCTGAGGGGCACAGCCACTGCGCCCGACACCCTGAAACATAAGTTGACAAGTCCCATGTGCCTGTAATTTCACCAACACCCTTTTGCCCTTCGAAATCGGAACGCAGTAATGTTCATATTATTGCTTGGCGGCAGAAATAGGTAAGGTGGTAGTAGGTACTTCCCTGGACGAACTCTTTTATAAAGAGCTCTACTGCTACTAAAATAATGCATATTGAAAAGGATTTTTATTTGCAACACTAGCTCTATTTTAAGTGTACTAGTACTAACCCTCATGAATAAACGGCCGAAATATTTTTTTATTCAAACAGGCTCTCTTATTATCAACTGCCTCTGTAGCCTAACGGTTACCATGCCGGACTGCCACGCAGAGGTCCCAGGTTCGATTCCCGGGCCTGGAGAAATATTTGTATGGCCTACATTTATTTCTCTCGTGAGTTTGGGTGTAATTTGTGGTTGTCTATGTGTGTCCATGGCACCCGCGACACAGGGTTTCCCTAGTGCGGGGCTATGTTGAGTGTGTGCGTTATTATTATTATTATTATTCTTTTCACACCCTTTTTTTTTGGCGGGGGGAAATCTTTATGGATACCCCTGAGACCAGGGAGACTCAGGGGTTATGTGGGGACTCTCCCTCCACATTGGAGGGCCTACCCCACTAAAACCCCCTCGGGTTTCCCTCTCGCCGGTTGAGTCGGCGCCGTGGGATCGGTGAACATTAACCACGACGCCGCCCGGATCTTTTCACACCCTAACTTTTTAAAGAATACTATATTACTATACTCTCAATTTGATTTGAGAATGTTCTTCGTGACCATCCTGTACCTATCTAGTATTGAGTAGCATACAAAATTTATACTTTTTTTAGTCAGCCTGTATTACATTACATAATGGTTACTGGTTGATTTAAGACACCCTCAAGTACTTAACTTATGTACTTTTCTACTTCCGTAAGTGAAAGGAACGCTTCCTACTGTTCAAACTTAATTCGAATGTAAGTGACGGCTAAGTTATCTAATTTGTTACATGGCAATCTGGTTTCACAAACGATAAAATTGTAAATAAATAATCGATTTTAGTTGAATCGTGCTGTTTATCTATAAAGATACGATCACGTTAATTTGTTTTGTTTATCTCGATTGTAAGAGAAATGTTTTAGAAGTTTATACAGGGTGAATTTTTGTCACAAACTACGCTATTAGTGGTTGTGTAGTGTGTTTTATTCCCTATATCTCTGTGTTGCGGGTAACGCTCTATAATTATATTTATAGCCCTGGTACTCACAGTACAGGAAAGTGTCTAGTTTAAAACAAGGTAACCTCATCTATTTCAGCCGCCAAGCTGTAATGTGAGCATTGCTGCGTTCCGGTTTTGATGGGTAAGGGTGAAATTACAGACACATGAGACTTGTCGACTTATGTCTCTATGTGACAGGCGATGTGGCAGTGTCCCTCAGATCAGACACTGCAACTGCTATGGACAGGCGTGTCGCTTAACTTATAATCAAATACAAAACTTATTACGACATCAACAAAAACTGCGAGGGCTTCTAGGTAATGTTGGTCCAAGGATTTTAAAAAAATTGTGAAAGTTTTGGAAGAGTGGGGGAAAAAGGGGGAAAATGTGGTGGGAAATTTTTTGCCATTGTTCGTTACGGCGTACAAAAATATCGCTTAGAGGGGAAAATAATTCCCATTATCCGGTACAACACCGACGCAAAACTCAAAATATGGAAGAAATCTTATTGCATTTAGGGTCATTTGCAAGACGTACGTTGAAAAAATAAGTCTAGTTTAGAATAATATTGCGTATATCGACTTACTAGAATTTTTTTTCACTTTCAAAAACTCTGAGGAAAAACGGATTTTTTTCCAAAAAATTACAAGTTATGAATTTGAAATCGACGTACGGCGACAGATTGCGATACAAAAAAGTGGTTCCATTTATTACATTCAATATTTTATCAAGAATGTATTTTTTTATGAATGCCTTTGTTCATTATTGCCATAAAAAAGATAAAAAGTATCTTTCGAATTCATACCAAGTGGGAAATAATTTCCCGGGGTTTGTTGAAGGGTTAACAAGTGCACGACTTACTCGTCCCGTCACTTGATCTCATAAAAAAATTATGTGATTGTCTGCCATATTATTATTACCTACCACCGTCTTCTCTTTCCACATCTTTTATACAGTAACAACAACTATTTGGTTCTTTAGTTTTGAAACGTTTTCGCATAGTGGTGTGTACAGTCAGCATTTGCGTACAAAACTTACCGTGTGTGTTTGTGTCTGCTGTGTCCAAGCTCGAGTCGATACGCAGAGCACCACCCATAGTCGCGTCCACTGTAACATATACGTTTCATTATTTTCCCACTGTAAGTACTTATAACATCCAATAAAGCTAACAAGTTATTATGATATAAAATATAGATATAACAAATCTACATGTCATTATATACGGCAAAAGTGATTTTATCACATGAAAGCATAGAAATAAATCTCTAGTGATATGGCACTGTTAAAGCGATAGTGTATTAACTCAAAAAGTGTATTTTCTTAGAATCGACAAAAAATTAATTACTCGCTTCCCGTGAAAGATCTGTGTAAATTTATGTATAAGTTATTTCCTACTTGCCAAATATACATATTTAAAAATAAAAAGAAAAAATATTTTATATTTTTGAATGAGGACACTTTTGGCCAGAACTAGGTCACATAAAGCGTGTCTCATTTCGAGTTAAGTGTATATATTTTAGTTCTTTTTTACAATATTCTAACGACGGTTTTATTGACGTGTAGAGAATCAAATTTTACGTTCAACAATGGTATAATCTTGAATTTCACACATTGTGAGGTATGACACTATTGTAATAGCAGTGCGTGACCTGTGATTTGGCACCTTGTATAGTGGACGTATGTACATAATTTTCTAAGATTGTTTCGTGTTAAGTTGATGGTGTATCTTTTTCAATAAATGAATAAGCAAGTACCTGTGTTTTAGATTACATTCATTTCATGAAGTAGTCCATCATAGATTTGAATTTAAGGATTGTATTTCTTGGACAACACAGTAGGGTTCTGTTTACTCTAAATAGTATCTGATTCATGTATTCCCTCGGTATGATTCATAATGCAAGTTAATTTATACATGTACATTTATGTTAATTTATTTAAAAAATTAATTCGAATAATTCATAAATATCGCCCAAAGTGGCGCTATAGTAAAAAACCCGTTTATTTAAACTTTATTCAAAGATCTGAGTTCTAACTCGAACCTGCGTTTGTGTCACACCAGGGCTACCTACAAGCTTCCCTGTGTGTCTGCCTGATGAGGTCGAAGGAATTTTTCATTGTGTATCATATCGCACTGCTATTACAATAGTGTTGTTTCTCAAAATATGTGAAATTTAATGTTATATCATTAGTGAACGTAAAATTTTATTCTCTACACTTCAAAAAAACCGTCGCTAGAATATTGTAAGAAATAATCAAAAGATATCCACTTAACTCAAAATGGGACACACTTTATGTATGTGAGCTAATTCTCGTCAAAATAATGCCTACTCAAAAATATTAAATTATTTTTTCCATTTTATTTTTAAATACATTTGAGAAATTGTTTAAGTGTCTATAATAAACTACAACATAAACTTTACACAAATTTTAATGATTTTTTCCGGGAAGTGAGTAATTCGTTTTTCATCGATTCTGAGAAAGTCCACTGCATCCATTTGTGATAATAATTTAAAAAAATAGATGAAAATAAGACGAATATTATCACGATATTCAGTAAAAATATCTATGACAGTGTTTGTATTTAGGTATATTGAACCCAATAAATTTGTAACAAATGCACTGAGAAGCAAAATATTACAAATTCATTGTCTACTATGAATCAAACTACTCAACACCATTAACACTTGTGATTATAAGAATACTTAAATCGCATTACACACAACACCATCGAGTATTATAACCAAAAATAGAGACGAAATGTCATTTAATTTCTTTGAAAACTATTCTGCCAAATCATTATGATGACTACTGCGCTCCGATTGGGCAGTTCGAATTCGAAACAATTGGCGGGTGTCGTCAATTGTTTCACTTCAAATCGACCATTTTAATGGACGAAAATTGAAAAATGACATATTTAATTAGTGATGAAATGTGATTCCGTTTCTTTTGTAGTTAGATGTTTTGCTGTTTTTCCCACACCACCGAATGGAATAGCTCCCCATTGTTAGAGATATTATCTTTATTACAATAAATACAGAATATTTTTGGAATATACGGAAACGTAGACACAGGTCAGTTGCTGGCGCTGTACTATTTCAGCTTTCTAATTTGTGATTTCAGCGCAAACGAGAGTTGATATTTAAAAGTGACATAAGTCCCATTTGCCTGTTGAGTTGCTGGGGATGGATGGCCCTCATTTCGTCACAACACACACTGTCGCGCCGCACTCATTCCATCATATCATCATGCAAGACCGTTCATTCATGGAAATTTTACCCTGGTCTGTTTTATCATCCCCTATCTGATCGCGATACGTACGTCGAGGTATACCTCTACCCTCGTAAATAGCGTTACCCTTTTCAAATACCCTGTATTAATTTTTTACCTTTCTCTAAATTCCACTAGCTCGCCAATACACATAAAAGATTGATTGAATAAGATATCGGTCTCACAAAGTAAACATAAATTCTCTTCGAGGGCTTTAGAAAGCGAACTTCACATTCTCAATGTCGTAAAACCGAGAGATATGGAGCGCGTACGCAAGATGTAAGCGCTACCAGTATGCAAATATTTGTTGCGAATAGGTGGAAAGCTCATACAGCGGTTGTAGCATGTCTTTTGTGGTTTATTAAATATGGCGGCAGTACGTTTTTTAAGCCTTTTTTTGGTTTACTTCAGTTTCTTAATAAATGGGGCTTATTATATAGAAATAGAATACATTTTCGCCAGGACTGATTTTACGAGTACCTGAAAATGACATCATGTCGTGTGTTGCTGCACTATGTAAATCTCGAAAACATATATAATTATACGCGTGGGATATTTACCATTTTTGTCCGACGTAACGTCTATGATTGTTCCACTGTGTATGTTTTTCTTTTGTTGGTATTGGAAAATGTCTGAAACAAACAAAAAAAAAATGTTCAGTAAACGTCCGGTGGCTCTCTGCTGTACGCTGCTGGCGTACGTATGGGAATATTCCTCCTTAGCGCGCGCTGGCAGGCATAAAATCCTTTTCGTTGCTCTCTCCCGCCATCCACCGGTTTACGCTGGCCCCCACGCTACTCAAGGCCGAAGGTGAAGTTGCTTCCGAGAAAGGTGGTTAATAGTGTAGTTAAGCTTCTGGCCGGTTACCGAATATTCGGTCTAGAGCGTTGCCGATTACCAAAGTATTCGGTCAAATTAACGTGTGATTAACACACGTATGTATGTTACACACGTCTTATGTACACTCGTATGTAGTTATGATAAATAATTTTGTTCAATAACAAACAAAAACAAGGTCCTCAATTTTCAAGTTTATAATTTAAATTTATGACGTAATAAAGAAAGTAGTTTTTATTAATTATTTTTTATTTCTTTTTTGTATGCATGTTAGGCGATAAATCCGGCAGATTTTGATGATTCTTTTTTTGTTGGAAAGATCTTATCTCAGTAGTAGGTCCATTTAAATTTGAAATAAATTTTCCACCTGTAGGGGTGGAAAATTTACTGGAATTACTTATGAATCCAGTATCGGGCACTTACCGGTAACCGATTTCAATAAAATTTGGCGAATAAATGTAATTCCACAAACTTTAGAATTCGCCCATTTTAGTATTCTGTATTGAGATTACGATTTACAAATAATAAGTAAGTACTTGATTCATTTTGTGAGCGTTTATTTACTTAGTCATGAGTAAACTACATAATAAGTAGGTACTTTTCATTTGATATATTACTTTTTCTTGATCTCCAAAAAAAATAACTTAGTCATGTTACATTTCCATTGATCTTTTAGAGAAAGAAGCGGAAAATCGAGCATTTGCGAACTTACAATGTATGTTCAGCATTACTAACATTTTCATTCTTTTTTTTTGATATCAAGTTACGGCACGAACAAGTCATGCGCCTGGTAGTATTCATGACAGTTGCAGTGCCACTCAAGAGTTTTAAATCGCAAAGATCTGAGTGGCACTGCCACACCGTCGGTCACCTTGACACATAAGTTGACACTGTGCGTCTGTAAAAACCGGAAAACTGTTCATATTAGTGTGGCTGTACTTCCCTGGACGAACTCACATGACATGACAATTTACTGTGTTTTACCTTATTTCATCCTCCTGTTTTTAAGGTATTCGGTAGCAGAAAACAGGCCGAATAATGAATAGTAACCGAATATACGCTTCAACTCTAGTAATTAACCGTTGAATGGAACTTCCTTATTATTAACCTCTAACTGCGAATTCCTAAACATAAAATTATATGAGCACATTAAAAATAACATTATTTCTATTATAACATCGTTATTATAATCAATTAAATGACATAACGTCAAAATTTCTCTAAACAAAAGTTGAATTAATCATAAACAATAGTGAGAAATTTCCCCTGTAATTTTATTATGTATTAAAGAATTATGTAATAGATGTATTTACGATTATTTTTTTTTATTTAAACATGTTAGTTAGGTCTGAATGATTTAGATAACAATGGTTTGTTGTGCACCTTTTACAGTTCCCATAACTTTCTTGGTTACGGTGTCACTCGTGAAGCGTGATAAACAAATTAATGATAATTGGACTAATTAGTTTTTAGTGTTAATTCGCACGTTAAAGTCAGTTGCTTTTAAGGTATTTAACTGTAGCATTTAACCTTTTTTCTCAGGAGTAGCTGAGTTGCTGTTTATAGCTTCCGCCATTTTCGTTATGGCTTATTTATTTACTTAATTTTTTTCATTAAATATACAAATAAAATTTGAATGTAAATCGGCGGTGTTGTGTAGAAAGGGCGAAAGCGCCATTTTGAAAACTTTTTCAGCCGAGTATGTTTTAATGTTTCACGATTGTTTTAAAATATTTACGTCCTCTTTTAAATAAAATTTTATAACTTAAACTTGATTATAACCAAAATTGAATATTAAAACCGGACTTTTTTTTTTAAATCACCGTTTAGACCTAAAATATGCTCCCCTGAATGTTTTTTTCAAAATGGCGCTTTTGCCCTATCTATAAGTGCAATCGGTGCAATCGCCTTTAGATCCCAAGTGTAGTGATACAATCGCGCGTTTGTACCGATGCACACCTTGACCACCGCCGTAATGTTGCCTGCTTATTGGTATTTTACAGGATATATCACGGAAAGTGTGCGATGGAATAACACGATTTAATTCCGCCATCACCGGGGGACCAGGCTTGGATTCCATCTCTATGTTGTGGATAGTCCCAAAGATTCGCACGAAGCGTTACGCTTCCACATTTATATGGCGACTTGCTCCCTGAACGTTATAACTTGGGCCTTTTCAAGGCGAGAGTGAATTGGCATTAGCTAGGTGTGCATGCTTCATCGTCGACCTAATCGTCACTGTCCATCAGGTGAGATGGAGGTCAAATGCGCACTTACATTTTATATTTTACATTTTATATAAAAAAAAAAGGTGCAGTCGCGTGCTTACATTGCGTTTGCTTCGCTGCTTAAATCACGCGTGTGTAACCGCTCGTAAGCATTTGCTGAGTATTTGTATTAGTTACTGCATTAGAAAATTTGGAATAAAAATTGATTTTGTTTGACTAATTTAGTAAATTAATAAAACGACTAAAATTTTCAATATCAGTTAAGTTCCACTATCCCAGTAAGACATTTGCAAGTGTCAAATAGTTGCTATCTTTTGAACTGGTTAAAGTGACTTAAAGGATTTTTGGTAGATCACGAAGGCGTGTCTTACTTGGTTTTTAAAGTTTCTAAATATCTGATAACACCTTAACGCTTCACGCCAGCTGATACAGACCGTCAAGAAGCACAAAATCACATATCTCAGTCACGTGCTTCGACACGATAGACTGCTTTTGTAAATTGGTTTGCAGTTAATAACCTTTTTTTTGCAGTTAATAACCTGCTCCTTGATGAGAAAAAGAGAAAAAAACAAATTGCATGAAATTTACATTACCCAGTGTTAGATAGACGGACATAAACATTACAGCTAGAAACAATAAATTGAACCTAGTAGATACTGATACAGTTGTATTTCTAGGTATAACTTTAGCTGCTAAATTGCAATGGGGTCTATATATTTTAGGGTTATCAAATCTGCAGTGTAAGCGATAAAAAATACGAAAACTTTCAGACGTCGACACAGCTACGGTTTAATAACATAGGCATTTTGCTTTGGGGTAACGCCGCCGATACTAATAGAATATTTGTCCTGCAGAAACGTGCGGTTAGGGCAATTTACAATCTAGTCCCCAGAGTGTCTGAGAGATAAGTTTACAGAGATTAACATTCGTCATTACACTAACGTCATAAGTACATTTATGAAAATGTTATTTATGTTAAAAATATTTTTTTTTTAAGAAAAATAGTGACAGACGTAACATTAATACGAGGAATAAAAGTGAAGGAGCTGTTCTTGACAGTCGTGTTCATAAAGTCTCAAATTCATTTAAAGGGCAATGTCTACGCTTCTATAATGATATTTTTAAATTTGCCATTTACGAAGTTTAAAACTACTTATTGTGAAACAAAAAGTTTCTAAAGATTATTATGCAACTTCTGCGTACTTGGACGACAAAAATC
This sequence comes from Hyposmocoma kahamanoa, assembly GCF_003589595.1. Taxonomy (NCBI): domain Eukaryota; kingdom Metazoa; phylum Arthropoda; class Insecta; order Lepidoptera; family Cosmopterigidae; genus Hyposmocoma; species Hyposmocoma kahamanoa. The sequence goes on from NW_020653993.1 coordinate 9,227,340, forward strand.
CGAGGTTGTGACCTTTAGCTCTTCGATCGAATCGATTTTTTTATAGGCCTATTCTGTATACGGACATGGTAAGAATGTGTGTTTTGTCTATGTATTTGTAAAAATAAGCTAGTGTTATCAACTTTTGTTTGTATGAGATCATAGTGACACATCTTAATATTGCATTTGAGTGCACCTCTTTGCTGGTAGTATTACCCGCCGCCCCTCTAAAAGTGACACAAAGTTTTGTTCGAGAAATAACTGTAACAGCGCCTCCCGTCCTATATGCTCTAAGACTATGTGTGTGTCCATGGCACCCGCAACACAGTGTTTCCTTAGTCGGGGCTATAAAAAAATACTATGGGAGTATTCCGTTAAAAAATTATTTAAAAAAAAAGTCCCTTACTACGTTTTGCTCTGAGACAGACGAACTATCGTGTTTGAACTCATTACTTTGATCTAGACGAGTTATTAGCTCTCAGATGGTAATTTTCTCGACTTTTTGGAGTATTCTGTTTTGTATTGCGGGTTTTATTAATTTCAAATGATGTTTTAATGTGGAAATCGAAGACTGCATTGTTAACCTATTCCATTGGATGTATTATCTGACTTTCTCTTCAATTCGCTACAGCAAATAAAAGTTTACCTAACCAGTTTAGCTAAAATGTTAGGCATTTGATTATTATTATTGATATTCTACACCTTCTACTTATATACTTATATAAAATAAAAAAATTCTAAAGTAAGCACTACTGTGTTCCGGTTTTGAAGGGTATAAGGGTGCTGGTGAAATTACGGGCACATGGGACTTATCAACTTAGGTATCAGGGTGACAGGCGCAGTCGCACTGCAATTGATACGGACAGGCGTGTTGCTTACCATCAGGCGCATGACTACTTCGTTCCGTCATTTAGTATAAAAAACCATATCAAAATATCGGGTACACTAGTTGTTCTAACAAATCCTACCCTTATATATAATATAATGAAGCCACGTATGGATGCAAAAGTGCTTGTATTAACCGATTTCCAAAAAGGAAAAAATATCTATCTATCTATCTATTTCAACTCTATGTTTTTATTTATGTACGTTGCGCGTTAATTTGTGAACCTAGTTCGATGATTCTTCTTTTGTTGGAAAAAGGGTACCTCAGTAGTGATCCTATTTAAATTTGAAGTAAATATTAAACCTCTAAAAGTGGCAAACTAAGGGATGAATGACGTAAGAAGTGGTTTTTTTTATACTCTGTACTGAGATTATGACGTTAAAGTTATAAAAATAATATGAACTAAAAGAAACTAATTATGTATGTATACATAATGAAAAAAAATGAACACTACGCCACCTTAATTTTTAGAGCTGTTTTGTTTTTCTTTTGTTTTTTTCTATATTATTTTTTCACAAAATTCGTTTTTTGTTTTTTTTTTTCAAATTTTACTTTTTCTTTCTTTATTTTCAATAAGCATAATTTTATAAAAATAACAGAAGATCATTGCAGGTATCGAACGTGAAACTTTGTAACTCTCCTATTTAAGCATTAACAAGTTACTAATTTCGTTCGTAGAGTCTTTAAGCATCTCTCCTCAAAAGTTGCCATTTTGCACATATGGCCTCATTACAATAAGGGTCATCATTATCAATCCATTTACACATACCACCGCTTGGCTCTTCTAACGGGCTAGGGTTTAGGCGTTATTCGCTACTCTGACCTAATATGGGTAGGGGACTTCACATGTTTCTGAGTATTTTCTTTCGCCAAAAAGCTCATGACAAATTTCAAATTAAATTTCCCACACAAATTCCGAGAAACTCTCAGTCAAACCATTAAAAGCTAAACGGATAGAGCGTATTTTGCTATGGCAGTTAGACGCACGCTCAACACGATGAAATTCGTATCGAATAAATGCGCCCTAGGCTACTACGGCTTTTTTTACACAACACTGTAATACAACGAGCTTGCTATATTAAAAGATGCGTTTAATTGTAGATACTACCTCTGCTCGAACTCGAACTTTTCCCGTAGTAGACGCCCCAGCGGGTCGAGAGCCAGCGACACGGCTTTATTTGAGAATTTATTTTTTTACTAACGAAGTTAAAGTCGTTTTAAAAATATATATCGTACAGTATACGTATTATATTTAGATCAGTTGATATAAAAAAAAAATCATTGGTAATCATGTAAAGTACCTATTGAATAATAGGTTTCTTTTAAAATTTCGAGGTAAGTTCGTGTTATTTTCTGTATTTTCTGTAATACCTGGTAGGTCTATTTACGTTGGTAGGTAGATAACTTCATATAAAAAAATTGCATTCAGACTCAACGGACCTACGATTACAATTTCGACTGGTATTAATTAGTTGTCAACAGCTCTGTTGATTTGGCAAAATCTTTCCGGCTCTGCTGCGAAATCCGGCGAAAAAGGTGGGACGTGATCAATACGTCAACGCATGCATTATGGCATAAATTACGATATATTTCTACTGCAACCTGATATCCCGCTGCTGTCTTATATGGCAACAATCGAAAATTGATCGCTCAGGTGGTGTTGCGGGTTATAATAACGTATTGTGTCCGCCATATTAATAATTTAATAACGTCATATATTTTGTAACACTAGCAGGTTTCGTAATATGAATCTGTCGACGTCTCATTTTTCAATATCGGTTGTGTGTAGGTAACATAGATTTTCGTAACGTTGTTGGTAAGAATAAAGTCACATGTGGTCATACGTGAAAAGTGCTTTTAACACGTGATAGTTATAAAAATAATAGGAACAATATGAAACAAATTATGTAAGTAGATATATTGCACTGCTATTACAATAGTGTTGTAACTCAAAACATGTGAATTTCAAAATTATATTCGCAGTGCTACTTACAATAGCGTCGTAACTCAAAATTGTGGCATTATCATATATATATAAACATTATATACTAAGCATCTAAGGGTAACGAAATATAGATTTCTCATAGACGGTGCTACGGCTAAAAAGTCGTTGAAAAAGCTAAATTCGGTGGTTCGTTCCGTCGCTTAGTTGGTATAGCGTCTGGCACGGTGTGCTAGAAGACGTCGGTTCGAATCCGGCCGGATCGAAGGAATTTTTGTCTGAGTGTTCGATCTTTGTATTTAATAATTATAATATGAAATTATTTCTTCCCTTTTCTTTTCCCTTTCATCGATTTTGAACTTTATGAACACGTTTTGACTTAATACGCTGTTGTATTAACAGTGCGAATCATGAGAAATTTTATAATTTCTCTATTTAAACATAAAAAAGTTTTCGACTAATTTTTTTCGTAGATTCTTCAAACTCTCCAGAAAAGTTTTCATTTTACAGATGTGGCCTTCTTATATCAAGGGTGCGTTTTTAATATTAAATGTTACCTATATAATAAAGGTTCAGTATAAAAATCTATCAACACGATAGCATTATGACAATATGATTATAGTTTTATATAAGTTATGTATTTACTATTCAGTGATAGTTTTATTGGAGCTAGTCGTGAAATGTCATAAAACTCTTGTCATAAAGTTTCACCGAAAGGGTGATAAAAGAAAGTGCACAAGCTGAGATTCTTATTTATTTATTTATCTTTTTTTCTACAAATACTCGTGTAAGTAACTCCAGATAGTAACATTTTGAAATGAATATCTCACTGTTAATACAATAGTGTATTAACTGAAAAAGTGTATTTTTTTTAAATCGATGAAAAACGAATTACTCACTTCTCGTGAAAGGTTATTAAAAGGTATGTATAAGTTAAAGTTTATTACAGACATCTAAATAATCCTACTTGCCACATATATTTACAAATAAAAAAGGAAAAGATAATTTAATATTTTTGAGTAAAGACTGTTTTGTCCAGAACTAGCTCACGAAAAATTTGTCTTATTTTGAGTTAAGTAGATATTATATTTTAAGTTTCTTCACAACAATATCCTAACGACGATTTTATTGACGTGTAGAGAATTAAAATTCTACGTTCTGCAATAGTATAATTTTGAATTTCACATATTTTGAGTTATAGCACTATTGTAATAGCAGTGAGATATGAATAAGTAAAGTTCTTCTTTGTACTTTAGAAAAAAATTAAGTGACGGGACGAATAAGCCGTGTGCTCGGTGGTAATTGACACGTTTGGCCATAGCAGATGCAGTGCCACTCAGAGTTTTAAATCGCAAAGATCTGAGGGGCTCTGCCGCTGCACCCGTCATCCTGAGACATAAATTGGCATGTCCTATGTGCCTGTAACTCATTTTGGCTTACCGTCCACTTGGCAACATAAAAAATTTCAACGCCCTAATTGAAAACTCTTATTTTTTTATATCAACACAAAAAAAATATGTATTTTATTTGTAAATAAGCACACTACGTCTCCCGCTCAGATTAGCTTTCCTCTACCTTTAAAGGTTGTCGGAAGAGATCGCTTTTAGCAATAAGACAGCTTTTACCGACATTAGTTTTAAGTTGGTTATGTGGGTACTATTCTTGTGTGTGCGAACAAAGTGTATATCTATCTATCTATATTCGTAGTGTAGTTTATGCGAATATAGTATCTCAGGTTTTTTTTCAAATGCAGTAGTACCCCCGGGACAGTAGGGACCATTTTGGGAAACTATGCTTTAACTATTTGGTGGCAGAAATAGGTAAGGTGGCAGCACTACCACCGACGAGGTTCTTTCACAAGGCGCTCTACTGCTACTAACAAAAAACGTAATCGACTTATTTTCGTTCTTAGAATCTTTAAACCTCTCTCGTGATAGGTTGCCTATTTGCAGATGTGACTTATTACAAAAGCTAGTGCAGGTATGAAAACGTGATATATGACGATCTTCCAACAGAAGTCACTATAACCACAAACGTGTTCCATTAAAATCTAGAATAACACTTTTACTTGCGGTTTGAATTTTGCGGTCTCTAGATGACACGCGTGATCGAATATCAGCTCCAACTACACGTTACTTCTTGTTCGGAATATGATAGCGAAATGTAGAAAGTGAAAATGAAAAACTACTTGTATTACTAATTATTTTGTTTTTCGCTTAAGCCTCAATTTATATAGAGGCGGAACGGAATGGAACAGAATCTTTCTTGCGATATTACGATATTGAATGAACTTTATACGAGCCTAAAGTCCCGTCGCGCGTTTTCCGCGGAATTCTCGCATCAGAAAGGAAAGCGCTTAGTGCGAATAAGTGGAATATCAACGACATAGAATGGAGTGCTCCGGATCTTTTAGTCGACCGAAGGAGGAACGGTGAGGGTGGAACTAAGTTGAAAAGTTCCTGCGCACACTCCCCGAAAGTATCCGATAGAAAACCGACAAGCGGGCTACTTTTCTGCGATGGTGGAGATTTTGTAGCTTCGACTCCACAAGAGAATTGTTGTTAATAAGTCTCTTTGCTTTTCGCTCCACGGAGTCCAAGGCAGCTAACTGGTAATGGGCAGAGCCGTTCCAAAGGTGGCAGCAGTACTCCATACACGATCGAACTTGTGCTTTATACTATTGTTAATGAAATATATAAATAAATTTAAAAAAACTTAGTAGCTTAAAATTATTCAGTCAATTGTTGTTTTAGTCTTAAGTATTAGATTTTAGTGTGTATAGTGAGTCAATTTAATTAATAAACGTATTTATTTCTTCTTCGTCTCTCTTTCTAAAATGAAATAAAAAGATTGATTAGGGCATCTTGTTATTTCATCAGTGAAGTTTCGCTACTGATATGGTAAGAAAAAATACCAAACCTCATGCAACATTACAATAAAAAATTAAAAGTAAATAATGAATAGCGTACACTATCGAATCTTTTGAATAAATTAATCAATCAAACGATTAATATCGATTTGGAATCGGTGACGCATTAAAGAGCAGTAAGGCGTGATCATTAATCAATGGATTATTTATGTTTAATTTTTGTTTAACATATTACACTTAATTTGTTTTAAATGCTTGTAAATAAAGTGCTTTTTCGCGTAGCAAAAAGTTCATTTTTTTAGTAGCAGTAGCAGAGTTCGTCCACGGAAGTACTGCCACCTTACTTATTTCTGCCGCCAAGCAGTAATATGAGCATTGAGCAGTGAGAAATTACAGGGACATGGGACTTGTAAACTTATGTCTCAGGGTGACGGGCGCAGTGGCAGTGCTCCTGATCTTTTTGCGCTTTTGTGCACCTTCCGAATACAAATCTAGAAAACTCGGACCCACGGATGTCGCTTGTGCTTCTAAGGCCGATTCGAATACGAGAAGATACGAATATCGCTTGTACACCTAAAGATAAAATGACACTTGGGACACCTGTGACATTTCGGATCGTTATTTCTCGGATTCGGAACTGACACGAATCGTACGTAGTGCTCTTATGGACAGGCGTGTCGCTTACCACCAGGCGCACGACTTGTTCGCCCCAGCACTTGGTATTATATAAAAAAGAAATTCAAGTAATGATTGATACCGTACAATAGTTTTGTATTATTATGGACACAGAGGCCGTCTCCTTCTTCTTTTAAATGTTATGGCCAGATACAAAGGTCGAACAAACAGGACAGTCGGACTGTCAAACGGATGGACAGGCATGCTACTAGGCATGGACTATTTTTTTTTTAAAACAATGTTCGGACAAGGAACATTGTGAAATGTCTGAATAAAATAGCGATAAATTAAGTTGACACTTCCATGCTCAGTAACTACCATATTCTAACAGTTAATTACTACTTTAACCGAGCAGTTGTTTTAATGCAACGTCTTTCAACTGTCAAGCTTTCGGATTATGTAATGAGACAGTAAGTAAGGTGGGTAATGGAGATATATTATGTTACGAAATTTTCAAATTTAATCTAATCTAAATAACACCTACTTACATGACATGATATAATGAAAAGGAAATTAAGTACCATACATAGAATGAAATATACGGTATGAAAAATACAGAATAAAGAATATATATATATATATATAATTTACCTTAAATCCTATGCGAGTGTAAACTTGTTGAAGGCTGAGGTTGAGAATACGATTTGCAATACAATTCATCACAACATGGTATTAAAAGTTACTCAAAATGAATTCGTTAAAAGATTAAATTTGTGTATCCAAGAAAATGGAGCTCATTTCGAGCAACTAATTAGTTAGATTACCATTTTTTCTGTTTTATTAAAATATGTTAAGATTTCATGTTTTTTTTTCATTTAATGAACCAATTTTGTGAGAGAGATTTTATTCTGATAATTAACCCTGTCGATCGATGCAATAAAAGTGCAGGGAGCATTTTTTTCAGATTAAAGCGGGTTCGATTCCCGCGTGTTGCTAGAAATTTTCGAAAATCTATGAATGTAATTTTATTTCTTTTAAAAAATAAAGGAACGTTTCCTATAAGTAAAAATTTCTATCTCCAGTATTTAGAATACTTTCCTTCCAGGTGGCGTTACAATATATTAAATCATGGGATATTTTCATTGATGGGTAATGTAAAAATTACGAAATTTCAAAATAAAAAAGAGTTCCTGAATTTTAGGGCACCGAAATCAGAAAACTATCTACCTAAGACAGATAATCGTAATTAATTAAAATTTATGTCCACTTTGTTATAGAGCACGTCAGTTATGGTCATTTTATATTACATATGCAGAATTTCAAAAATAAATCACTAAACGAAGTAGAATCTACATTATAAGGTCGACACAAACACCGTATAACAGAGTTAAAGGCCTCCTAAAATAAAAAGGAAAAAGTAGAAATCTCCACGTAAAAAACGTAGAAAACTTGCTATAACTATAAAAAACACCAATCAAGAATCACCATAAATATTTATTAATTAATGATGAATTTTTGTTTCTAAAAATTTAATATAGAAAATAAATATCTTGATGATCACAGTATGAAGTTTGTAATGTCTGATTTCGGTGGTTTAAAAATGTCATTGTTTGCTGGGAATCCAGTTTTAAATGTAAAAAGAACCACCAGTGCAGTCAGGCAATTTAGCTCCGCTTAGAGAAATTCCTATTTCGATGCGACGCTAATGTCAGCATCTTTCCGTAAGTTACGTAATAGTTAAACAAAGTCCTTTAGTTCAGTTGCGAATGTAAATCACAAATTAAGCGGTACACCGCAGCTTTCGCCATATTTGAGTCTACTCAATGCTTGATATTGCACTTTTAAAATTTCCAGCTAATGTACAATGTCCTTACTCTCCTTTCCAAGTTATTTTACAACCCAACGCAATTATACTATTTAGCTGGACAACCAGTTTACTATTTTGTAAACATCTCTAGACAGTGTTTATGTTTCGATAGTCATCGGATTTCTACCAGTTGCCGATCAATCAATCCTGATGACCCGGGTCGGTCATAACACACGCGTAATATGATCATAAATGCGTTATCGAACAAATGAACGACTCAAACAAACAGTGTAAAGCGTGAGATGGACAACCGGGATAAAATAAAAGGAACCGGGGGTAAGTGAACGAGACAACAATAATATTATCAGTTGCAGACTGAGTGTGATGTGAATTTTTGAAAAACCTCTACAATTTAAATTCCAATTTTGCGAGCATGACCCGCGCAGCGTCAAACAAGAATGATTGATCTTTAGAGGCTCGCGTCGCGCGTGTTACCGACTTTTTTTTTCTTTTTGAGTTACCGTTCGAACAATTAAGGGTCGTATTCTAGAACTCTACTCAATGCTCAAGTCAAGACTTGAGTACGATTCAAAGCACTAGAAATCATACTCAAGTCCTTGCCATTAGAGTCGTATTTCCAGTGCTTGAAATCATACTCAAGTCTGCTCAAATCCTGACTTGAGCATTGAGTACAGTTCTTGAATACGACCCTTAGATTCGATTGAACAGGATCGACACAGCTCCACTTGATGCAGACCGGACGCATTTAATCAACTAGGAAATATATTGTTCTGAAGTTTACAACTGTACAATATAGACTATTACCTGAACTTTCATAGATTTCTCACAGGTAGCGCTATGGCAAAAACAGTGGTCAAAAAACAAAAACAAAGATCTGCAACAAATATATAGAAAAATTAAGAAGCAGGTTCTTGTCGGTGTAGCCTCCTCCACCGCTCACGGTTTGTGGCCTGTCCCTTGACCTCTCTATAGCTGCTTACTTTGATCTTGATTGAGTGCTCTGAAGAGTTATTCAACCTTATCCCTTCCTCTCCTTTCCATCAGCGGACCACCCGTGCCGGACTGCGTTGCCATAGTTGGACGGTCAGTTCAATACCGTCCCGCACTAAAAAGTTTGGCAATTCGTTCTTATGCCGAACCATCAAATTGTGGAACCAACTCCCGGCGCATGTATTCCCTCCCCTCTATAACATCGGATCCTTCAAACGTAGTGTGAAGAAGCATTTGGCCAGACCGGCAAAATGATAGTGACGGAGTGAAGATATTTGTATTTTCCATCCGTTACTCTCATCTCTGGACTGTATTCGCACTTTCCATCAGGCGCGGTGCAGTCATTTTGCCGAGTCACAATAAAAAAAAAAAAAAATCTTCTTTATTTGTTCACTATACGCTATTCTTGGTCTTCCCATCGTCTTCATTTCCCTTATATTTTTATCCAAAAAGGAGGCTCTTAATTCGATTGTATTTTTTGTGTGTCTATTACGTGATTTGTGATACGATTTTGATGATTCCATTTTTGTTGGAAAGAGGGTACCTTTCTCATTTAAATTTGGACCTCCTTCCTTCCTTCATTCCCCGTCCTATTAACTATAAATCCCTCCTTCTTTATGTGTATTCTCCCTTTATTAACATTTTGTGTGATTTTATACGCTCTAATAGTATAATGCTTTAGTTCCGTTGTTTGTCCATGATTGTTTTTTTTTACCCCAGGTATGATCTCCACAACAGCATTCCGCCGAAAAGATTCATCTAAAAATAAATACCTTGCTGCTACCGAAACGTTGACGTTATTGAACAATATTAACTGACAACATTAATCGAAACTGACACTGACCCAAGCCTAGTGGCCGCAATCAAGGAAATACAAATAGAATTTAAATTTGAAGAAAATATTCCCCTTGTAAGGCAGGGAAACTAGAGGATAGATCTGGTTCCGCGTACTTTCCGGTAATCGATTTCATTAAAACTTGGCAAAGAGATATAATTCCACGAACCTTTGAGGTCGGTTTTTATTGTACTCTGCACTGAGATTATGCAGATGTGGCCTAGAGGTGTAAATTTCCCTCCAATATCACACAGAAAAACTTTGTTGCTTATGCGTTGGAAACCCTAGCTCCCTGAGGCTACTAGCGCAACCTCTCATTAAAGAGCTGTCAGTTCGCCATTTTGAAACCTCCGGTGACAAGAGGGCTGGCAGCTACATCCGTCGAAGAATAAGTCTAGTGATCCAAACTTGCCAGTCTCCCATGCTAGTCATGGTAGCCTACTTAAAATTTGTTTTATTTTACATTAAGTGTGTAATATTGTATAAATGTGTGATTATGTTTAGTCTTTATTAAAATACACACATTTGATATTACATTTTCATTGGCATCACAAAATATTTAGTACAAATAATAATCATTTTAATTAAACAAATATGTTATGTACAAAAACTAGTCTCAAACTAGAGAATTCACAATTTTTTGTATAATTATGTATACATAACCTGAGCAATGCAATTAACTCTAAGGTCACTTAATAGAAACACCCAGATCAGATCAGATAAGAACTTATCAAGTCGGTTTTTTATAAAAAAGTCACCCCTCAATTATCATTCTCACAAATTCGTCATAAGTAACAAAGTTCAAACATTTTCCCCCTTCTATTTATTCTCTATTAGAAATTGAACTTGTAGCAAGCAAAAAACAATTTCTACTTAAGAAGGTCACGGTTAGGACCGTGAACACATGAATGCGCAAAAGCTTTTCTATGAAATAACACAAAAGCAGTAATGTACAGTCGTGATGCGTTTTCTGAAAATAAAACTGTTGTATGAAAACAGAACAATGACATAGCACCTGAGCATTGAAAACTACTAACCAACATTAAAACCAACTAAATGATTCATTTTAAGCTTATTGTACGGAACTATTCAATTTATACAACGTAACATAAAAATTCATACATTAGACAACATTTCCGTTCGTGCGTGTACTCCATTTCATACTGTTGCTGTCATTTTTTGTGTCATAATTTATGAAAATTGTTTGTATGAATTACTGATTGCTTTTTGTACGATTTATTGTTTTTTTTTTGTTTCTTGCAGAAATAAGGATTATAAAGAGATCATAATAATAATGTGACATATACAACCACACCTATTACCTAGGGGTCTTCTCCGACATCTGTCCGAAAGAATTACTGTCAAATAAGTAATACTCGACCACATTAGAAGCTTCATACTTGACATTGAACTTCCTCCGTGGCCGAACGGTTACTATGCCACGACTGCCACGCAGAGGACCCAGGTTCGATTCCCGGGCCGGGAGAAATATTTGTATGGCCTACATTTATTTCTCTCGTGAGTTTGGGTGTAATTTGTGTCTATTTGTGTGACCATGGTACCCGCGACACAGGGTTTCCCTAGTGCAGGGCTATGTTGAGTGTGTGTGTGCGTTATTATTGTGTGTTGATTCGCTCTCATACGAACAACACCTGTTCACTAAAACTCATCCATATATTGATTTCAATAATGATACTACTAATGCGAAGCTCACAGTCATATAAATACTTTAGCAAGTTTTTAGAGTATAAATATATCAAAATTTATTATAGCCTGTATCTTTACAGATGCCTCAACTGAGGTAGATGTTGCTTCTTGACCAAGTTCTATATTTGAGATTTTTTGTGACATAACTCCACTTTCAAACATTTTTCAAAAATCAACAGTTTTCGTCATTTCGTCATCTCGAAGGTCAAATCCTGTTCGGGCCGAAGACTAGCGAAAATAATTATTCCGGATTCCAGGGTCAAAAGTACCAAAAAACAATGGAACGATATAATGACGAAATACTTAGTAGTAGTAGTAGTAAAGAGTAAGACAAGCATAATCCAAAATCAGATGGAAACTTAATTGTGTGGGAAAGAGATGGAAATCCAAAGATGTACAAGTATATCGCACCCTTGTTGTAATAAGGCCACATCTGCGAAATGACAACGTTTCAGGAGAGAGACGTTTAAAGACTAGCAACGAAATAAGTCTAAAGTAGGTAACTTTTTTATTATTAGTTACAAAATGTCATATATCCCTACATAACTTGCGTCATATAGTTCGTATTAGCTTTACAGCTGTGATGAAAATATTTTTAACGCATGATCATATGTGGCTTTATTAAAAATACATAAAACATTTAGTACTGCAGAGAAATGTTAAAACCCAACTCGCACCGCGCACCGTCGCGAATGTAAGGCAAACGTTTCACACACTACCTTTCCTTTTCAACTCGTAAATAAGTTTCAATATCTAAACAACATGGCATGACAATGTACTACAAGCTCTATAATGATTGACAGCGACTGCAAAATTTCGCAGCTAATTGATATAAACGGCGATGTAATAGACCACTGAAGCATCGCATTCTTTAATCACTACTGTAGCCAGGCTTCGGGATCAAGAAATAAAGTTTATATATTTTTTTTACGAGAATAGGCTGCGGCATAGGCAAGTGTTTCTAAAAATACGCACCCTGGTTGTAATAAGGCCACATCTGCAAAATGACAACTTTTAAGAAAGAAGTTTGAAGGTTTTACGAATTAGTCGGTAATTTGTATTCATTTATTTCATATAATTTTATAACTATGATACCACTCAAAAAATTACGTACAAATTTCGTCATTTTATTCGCACCCTTAATATAACAAGGTCACCTCTGCAAAACGATAACTTTTCAGGAGAGAAATGTTTAAAGAGGAAGAAATTAGTCGATAAATTCTTCATGCTTAAATAGGAGAATTATAAAATTTCACACATATCTAATTTATTTCATATAGATCGTTTTATTTTTGTAACTTTTATAGTGATGAAAGCACTTTGACGTGGTCACGTGTGGCTTTATTATAATGGGCATAATAATCATGCCTTCACACATACATACATCTCACATACACTAGCATATAGTTCAATTTAATTTTAGTTTGTAAATGTAAATAAAAAATAAATAAAAAGTATATAATATAATAAGTTAAAGTTATGTAAGAGCAAAATATAAACATTTATATATAGAAGAACAGTGTCTCCTAATACAAGCTCTGTCAAGCCCATTAAAAAGTAATCATCAGCACCAGAGCGTCTACTCCCAAAAGTAAAATCCCATACACGTAGCTAAAATAAAAAATAAAAATGTTTGGTTTGTTAAAAAACATTTTTATTTTTTATTTATTTTATTACAATGGCTATTTATCAAGTAATTTCCGAGTGCGGTAAATTGGGCCTTATTTATTGGCTTGCTAGTGGATAGTTTACTTTTTAAAATTATTTTTTTTTAAACTCGCTCTTGCTTGTGCATTGTTTTTGTGTGTGAATTGTTTTTATGTGTGCATTACTAAGACAGAATTTCAGCGAGGGAAATATATATTAGTATATTATAATGTATATGTATATAATCTCTGTAGCCGAGTCGTAAAAGTACGCCAAAAGACATTTTTGTTTTATTGTTAATTTGTATTTTCTCTTTTTATTATTGCATTATTGTATTGTATATATCGCGCGTCATATAGAATATCGACAACATTAATTATGTTTAAAACTCATCTAACAACTTAAGTGTCCTATTAAAAAAATGTTCACTCAATAATGAAAGACGATAATAACATCAAATGGTGGTCACGACACGCAATGAACATTGAAAATTATGAGGTAAATGGTCAAATCTGAAGTAAAATTTTACCAAATTATACATGTTTAATTACATGTCATTCTTTTGTTTAATGTCGGTGATTTATAATGGTAATGTGGATAATACACTGTATGAACTTATTGGGATGAAACAATCCACCAATATCATGTTATTGACTTCATTGATATTTTATTTGTTCAATAAATTTATCAGTCGGAGCTTGAGTCTGTCTCAAGTCTAAAAAGGACTCGAGTTGTAAACGTAACTCGTGTTCCAAAACTCGACTCGAAGCGACTTCTATTCCATCTTTGAATTAATAATAATGTATTTATTGCTAATATTTTGTTTCACAGCAAAACATTAAAGCCGAATAAGGTTAGAATATTTTCCTTGAAGATAGATTGATAGAATCAATTCTAACTACTGAACCCGGGTTCGATTCCTAGGCCGGGAGAAATACCTATTCGTATGGCACACATGTATTTCTCTCGAGAGTTTGGGTGCAGTTTGTGGTTGTCTATGTATGTGTCCATGGCACCCGCGATGCAGGATCTTCCTATTGCGGCCCTATGAGTGTGTGTGTTAATGTTAATGTTAGTAGCAATCATAAATTAATTCAAATGTGAAATTCACCAAAGGGTCGGTGCACATTCACCACGACTTTCGAAAGAATTTTCGACTTTGTGACGACCTGTCTGGCAGTTTGACGACGCGACGTGCGCTTGCGCATAGCGTGCGATCGCGTGCATAACCGACGCTCATTTTCACTGTTATCTTACACGATTACCGCATCGGTAAGCGAATGTATGTAGGTATGTTTGTAGCTATTTTAATACTGATTTATGTACATGTCTTTGTCTCTATCTGAATGAGACAGGACAAATGTGCTCAACAACGCGCCTTTACTCGCGCTATCCACACACTAAATCGAGTAGCTGAAGTCATTGACTTACAAATAAATGGACGACAGGTCTAATACAAAAACCACGAAAAAAATGTCCCAAGTCAACCTATTTAATCGTAGTGACATGTAAAGGAATATGAAAAAGCTAAAACGTTGAATTGTAATGTCATCGCTGTACTGTCTAATTTTGCTTGCTTCGCTGTCAGAAGAAACAAACGAAGACTAAAGCGTGAATGACGCTCTGTATACGATTTTAAAGCTCTATAAGTTCGGACACTTTTTAGCGCGGACCGGACGTCCATATAATTGTAAGTCAATGGCTGAAGTAGACATTTTTACTTGTTTTGAGAGCGAGTTCATGATGGCAATGCTCTTTTTGCTTTGTTTATAATTAATTATGTTTTATTGTGTATTATTCATTGTTAAGTTTAGAGGGCTGGCTACTAATAATTATTGTAATTTGAAATAAAAACTAAATACTTGACAAATTAACGCGGTTTATTTTAGCACAGGCAAGTGACGAAAGGTCTTAGAGGATGGAAAAAATAAAGGATAGTCTAACCGAAAGATAGAGACAATTTTGACAGCAGTGAAATTTATACAATGACTTAGATTTACATATGGTTCATTCTCAGAATTGGTGTCAGAAAAATGAAAATAATAAAATAATTCATTTTTATTTTTTATATATGGATGGTAAATATTAGTTGAAAAGATGAGTTAAAATCACGGTTGTGACATTACAGACATGGGAGTGACATGTGTGTGTTTTCAAACGTTTTTGAAAGATGTTTGTAATAAACAAAAGTTGTTTTTATTTTTATATTGGGTCCATCACTCGCAATACGTAGAACAGTAACAATTGTGGTTGGTAATTAAATGAGCCAACGCTTTTTTTAAGTGCGCGTAAATTACGCACGTCAAATAGGTAGTCAAGGACGTCTTTTAAGCTGTCTAGTCTGTTGTGGAATGGTTCTGTTCACCTAAAAGCCTTTTGGCACGCCTTTCTAGTGAATCCAGAGTCGACACTTAGCAGAACCATTCCATAGGAGGCAGCAGTACTCCATACGACACCGAACTAGTGCTTCGTACAGTTGCAGCAACTGTCCCAGGGTGAAGTACCTGTCTACAGACCCGAGAGACAGGGTATTCCGAAGAGACTACGGGCTCCCCGGCAAAATCAGGGTAGAGCGGGCGTCCGGGCCGAGCCCTCCGATAGTGATACGCCTTCACGGGCGTCTATGGTGGACCCGGACTTGGGTATGGACTCGCTGGGGTTTGTCGTGAGCTGCAGAGACGGACATGTTCGTCTGCCCCAGTGGTGTGTGGCCGGGGCGTTCTGTCTCGTGCGCAGCTAGCGCGTCTTAGTAGCGGTCTAGACGAGGACGTAAGTCGAGGAGACGCGCGGGGCACGTGAGTCGCCCTATAAGTCGGAAGCTATGCCCAAAGATCGCAGGACACTACGACCGGCATTTCCGGCTCTAGCCCGGAGAGCTAGCTAGTAGAGGATGATCTAGATATCCTCCGGTGCCTCCAGCTGCTTAGGTTGTAAGGAACTGGAGAGACGCCGTTTTTCGGCGTCGGGAAGTGAGGGTACCTTACAGCTCCGCCACCAATGAGAAGATTTCTTAGTGGACTTTAGAGTCGACGGCTTAGGTGGCAACCGTTAGTTGTGCAATGTGCGACGGGAAGTGAGCGTGCCTGCAGCTCCGGTCTGGAAAATAGGGAGGGTACTGTACGCGCACCCGGGGCTGCTCACACGAGGTACTAACCTCTGGAGAACCGGAAGAATTCAGTAATAACGATCTATGACAACCCTGTACACTGGTTGATCTGGAGTCAGAACCTGAACTTAGAAGGTTCCTGTGTATGCACAGGTTATAGTGCCCTTGTGTAAGGGTCGTCAGGGACTCTATAATCAAAGTCAATGTGGAAAGATACGGGGCTATCCCAGTGTGAAGTATCGCCTCGCCTTTGAAAGGATGCCAAGCTTCATGGCTGCATTTTTGGCCATGGATGCAATGCCGAAGATTTTAATCTTAATATTTAGAAATGCAAGGCACCACACGCGATAGTAAGGCTCCTGCCTGGCTGTGGAAGATTGTCACAACCGTGATGTTTACGAAAACGCGGCTGTGACACCTATGGTTGTGACATTTTTGCGACATGCCACTCATAAACCCTTAAGACCCTTAAAGTCTTTAATTGAACATTGGCTTAATTATAAGCATGGTAATCCCGTTATATAAACATACATATATGCCAAAATTAACAAGTAAATCGAATATTTACTTTTACAACACAAATCCGTTTGACACAATAAAAGTTTTGACACGTTATGCTCGACAGTTTCCAAAATAAATGTTTTCGAAATTAATTTTTCATAACCACAACCATGAACGCCATCGCGAAAAGCGATCGTTTGTGGAGTTGCCACTAGTAGTATATAATTATTAATGTTGCCCGATGTATAGTTCTAAAAATTACGACTTAGGTTGATTTTGTATTTGACCATAGACGTGATAAAAAACCAGTCACAATAAGTTTTCTCAATAAGTAAAGCGTTATTTATTTGTTTCTACAGTATTATTGATATTAATTTATCTGGGTTACATAACAATTCATAGATAAGAGGTAAAAATCTGAGTTATGTCTATAACATTTTATTAGTTTAGGTTTAATGTCGCAATTACCGGAAAGTCACACGACTTGGTCGTGATATTTCATATAGTTCCGGCCAAACAAAAATATATTATGTATTACAATGATATACTTGTAATATGGCAAAATATACATTGAGTAATTGTTTATCATGTGATTAATTTTCGCTTTTCATTATATTGCAAAAACATGCACTTCTCATTAGGTATCAGTATATATTTGCTTGAGAATAAGAATTACCCATATTCAGCCTAGTTTAAAGTTATAACATATTGATGAAAAATCCATTTATTCTAATATATTAAAATTAAAAACGACTAAAATACAAAGTATTCAACCTTCCTTTATTATAAAATGGCTTTATTTAATTGTTATTAATTTTAAATAAAATAATTATTATTATTTTTAGTTATTATATTATGTTATGAGATTGATTACGTTATGCAATGCTACAGTATTGTATTGGGATGGTCCTGTAAAAACAGCTGTAAGTATGAAATAAATAAATAAAAAATATGCAACGGCTATAGTAAATCCACTGCTGGGAACGGTAAAAGCATTGTAGAATATAACTAGTGAGACACATAAGTTCAAATTCAAAATCATTTATTGCATAGTCACATGTTAATAAGATGTCACAGTACATGTGACACCCTACAAGAGTGTTTGCAAAAAAAAAATTGGCGCTATATACATTTTAAAAATAAAAATAAAAATAAAAATTATTATACAATACTAATAATTAATAACACACATACATAATAATGTCTAGTAGGACAATATAATTTAGACATTATTGAATTCTCATTTTCAAAAAAATTTGAACAAAAAATAAGTGTATATTGTTATGGATTATGACAAATTGCGATATTATCATAATAATTATAACATTTTTATTAAAAAAAACGGACCATAAAAAAACTGCGCTGAACCAGATTCATCCCCTGGTATGCTACCCTTAGAGGTGCAATATTTTCTTCAAATCAAATAAATAAAATAAAAAGAATCATCAAAATCGGTTCACAAAGTAATCCGTATTTAAGCGGACTCGGTTTGTGGCAGATTGTTTTTTGCTACATAACGTTTAATGACAATACCACCTTTTTGCATTAAAAAAAAAGAGTTAACAATAGAGCATCCATTTACGGACGCAGCATTATTACGATTGCGTATTACCTTTTTTGGAAAGTTCTGTGGTTAAAAAAGGGCAATGTTAGACAAAATAACAACACAACAGTAGACTGTATGGCACTGCCAAATCGATGTTAGAGAGATATAGATGATAAATACCTAGATGGTCTGGTGACAATGTTTCTTTTAAACGTGAAAATAGTATATGAATACTCCCGAACACACAATTCGAGTCACCGTGTATTTTTATTTTCAAATGCTTGAATACAAAATTATTTTAATTATTAAGAGGGAGCAGAGGAAAAATTCCTAATCTTTGATTTAATTTCTCGTGAGTTTGGGTGTAATTTGTGGTTGTCTATGTGTGTGTCCATGGCACCCGCGACACAGGGTTTCCCTAGTGCGGGGCTATGTTGAGTGTGTGCGTTATTTAAAAAAAAAATTTTAGAGGGGTAGGTATATCCACTTTAAAGTTAAAAATAAAATATTGTATGAGTAACTACACGATATATTCAAGCATAGACACTAATCAGAAACATAAAACAATAAAGTTTCCTCGATAGATAAAAATCACGAAATGACCTCTAATTTTCACATTTTTTCGATTCATCCTCGAAATGCTACAGGTTATTAGGACAAAAATTAGATAATTAATTATATTTATGCATGATCGAGAACTGTCACTAAGGATTTTTTAATCCCTTTAGTTTTAGAGTTATTCCGCTAAAACGAATTTGGTACTTTTAATGCGCAAAATTCAACATCTCATATCACGCGAACTTCAGGTATATATTTGTCTCACAAATGTGGGCGGAGCCAACGTCAAAACTTTTTTGGCATGCTCCCTCTTAATAACAAATCGACTGTTAACTGGCAACCGGTACTATCTAATTTTTTTTTAATTTTCACTTTTTAACGCCTTTTACACTATTCTCATACTCCGCAGCGTTGCAAGAAATTCCATTGTTTATAATAACATGTATAATAAAAATACTTAAAAACGACGTATCACGTACCAGATGCTTTATAAATGACGCAAACAGGTTTTTTTTTCATCCTGTAAAGTTGTCAAAATTGAGATAGTAGTGGGTTGCCAGTTCACAGTCGAAATGTCGAACACTTAGAAAAATTCATTCGATCCGGCTGGATTAGAACCGGCACCCTCAGGACAATATATTACAGATACGTTTTTACTCAACTACGAAGTATCTAACAGGGTAATTTATCTAACTTTGCGTTAAATAGAGGCGGTAAAAATAAATCTTTCGTGCCGGCTAACAATAATGTCAGAGAATACCTGCTTATCTCATCTGAAAACGAAAGAGTGACGTGAAAACAATGAGTCTAGATTAGATGAGATAGCTCTTTGTAATGTTAGAAGATATATAGGGTCAGCAACCTTTGCAGTTTTTATCGAGTTCTTAGGTTTTCGCGATTGTTACACAATGGAAATGAATAATTTTTTTTTCTGATTTAAATCGTGTATTTTATTGAAACCAAAGTTTCGGGCTCTGTACAAGGGGTCCGCAACAATTACTGTCAAATAAGTAATAATACTCGACTAAATTAAAAGAGGCATGATGCGAATGAAGCTTCGAATTTGACTGTCTTTCGATTTGGCCGAATATTACATATTACAGACAGTAATTGTTTTAGATGAATTTCGTACGGACGGGAGTAGACCCCCGGATCCCATGGTCACAGCTAACTCGCCTATAGGTTTGCTTGAAAAACAAAAACATGCTATATAGATCCGAAAAGATCGGTCTCTGGTCACTTGTTTTTAAATTTTGAATCATTCTTTAATTCCTTTGCCTCGCCATTCTGATTTTGTTTCGTACCATCGTCACTCCCTGCTCGAACGCGGCAGCGTACAGTGCTGTTGAAATTTCTATTGCGTCTAATTTTAATTCCTTTACCAGATTTGTAATAACTACTACTAATCATGTGCCAATTTTAACACCAATCTGTAACACTGTTTAACTCGGCCCTTTCGGGGTAAGTTTGTCTCACGTGTAGAGAGTGTTTTGTAGCGTTGTACCTGTTTTTTATATATACCAATTTTGTTACAGCCTCTTTTTCCCCTTCCAATTTACTTACGAATACATTTTCTGTGGACCGAAGTATCCTATTTTAAGTGCCTGGTCACGGCCCATTAGAGTTTACAACCTTTTCAAGCGTACTAGATGCTGTGTTCCAAACACACACTGTGTTTCACTGAACTGCGGTCACATAACAATACCTCATTTGGTTGTTTTTTTTTTTTATAATGCCAAGTGACGAGACGAACGAGTCGTGCGCCTGATATTAAGCTACACGCCTCTCCGTAATAGTTGCAGTGCCACTCAGAGCTTTAAACTGCAAAGATCTGAGGGGCACCCTGAGACATAAGTTGACAAGTGCCATGTGCTTTCAAAACCGGAAACCGGAGGAACTCTATCACAAGGAGCTCTACTGCTACTAAACATTCAAGATGCGGTCCTCTTTGAAAATTAATTTACAGCGGTGTGTTTCACATTTCACTATTTAGCTTATTGTGTCAACATACATTTAAAATTATTCACATTGATTTGGTAAGTAATATTGTGGTTTTTGATTAATTTATATATTATTAATTTATTCATTTAATAATTGGTAAATTAATAAAGTAATAAATTAATCAAGAACAAGAATATTAGTAACTTAACGAATCAATTTGAATAATTTTAAACTTCCGAAGAAATAGTTTAATTTCTCATGAGTTACAATCCCGAAAACGTTTAATAAGAATCTGATGTAATGTGGATATTGTTTAATTTCGTAAATAATAAATAACTAAACCTAAAACTGCCTACGGATATTTTAGAATAAAGACATCTACACATACCACCATGTGCGAGCGTGGTCAAACGCAAGCCAAAAACTCTTTACGCTAGTGCAGTTGGTGAAGAAACAGAAGGCCCCTGGGCCAAAGCAAACTGACATGTGTTGTAAACACTCAATGTTATCTACCTGCCTAGATCATTTGTAACAGGTAGAGATTGCCGCGTCTGTCCACGACCAGTGATACTCTTTGAGCAAAATTCAACACTAAAACAACATAATAGTTTATGTGAATGTTCTTGTCTACAGTATATTGAAGTCTTTGGACAAAGTAGTTTCAATTCCAATGAAAACAAAATGTTTATCAGGTCTCATTCATTCACTCTTATGAGTGAATGATTATATCTAATATTCGTTTCTTAGTTTCTAACCTGTGGCGGGATTTTTTATTTGCATACATTTGTAAAACATCTGGTAAAACTTGTCAAGTGCTCTCCTTAATGCAAAGCTGTACCCGGCAGTGGAACTTTTAAAGACTGTTATTGATACTGATGTAAGTTAGAGAAAAACCGTTATTGATCTCATAACCATATTAATCGAATGAATCAATATTAAATGAATGAGTTCAAAATAATAATCGAGTGTTTTATTGAATGTTAAAACCACCTGATATTCAATTATCTTTCATGAAATTACTCCACTAGTTTGCTAAAATTATTAAAACAAAGATCTAACACTTAGAAAAATTCCATCAATGCGGCCGGATGCAAACCGACGTCTTCTAGCAAACCGTGCCAGATACTAGGCCACGGAACGAACCAGCGGACCTCACGAATTTTTTTGTGTGCTTGCCTGTGTTGATCTTTGTATCTTAACGCTTAACGCCTTGTATAATACTTATATAACGAATACATAATCGTTTTTTTTTCATTTTCAGTGTGTAATAAGAACATATAAATGAAAAAGAAATTGCCTGTTTAATTTTGTGTACATAAAGTTATAAAAAAAATCAATCACTAGAGTTCATGTAGGCAAATGTTACTTGCAATTTCACGTGCCTACAAATACAATAACTATTACAACTATTATGTAACGAGTTACGCACTGACCTAAACCTAATTTCAAATCAAAACATCTACTGTCAATTGATAGATAATTCGTATAATGATGTTGTTGTGAAATCGATTGTAAAATATAGAAAGGCATCTTATAATATAACTAATGGAACATATGTAGAAACTTTTAATAAACTGCTTGTAAAGAACTATCAACCCATTTGGTGTTGCTAGTGTCTGTTCGATAGCCATTTAGGGTTACCAATTTTAAAATGGACCATTTTGTTTAAATATGATGCAAAGATGTTTAATGCACTTTGTAGTAGCAGTAGTGCCATTTCTGCCGCCAAGCAGCACCGTGAGCGTTACTGCATTTCTATTTTGAAGGGTAAGGGTGCTGGTGAAATTGCAGACACATGGGACTTGTCAACTTATGTAACTAGGTATCATAAAAAAAAATTCTCTCCGTATGCGTTTAGTTATTACTCAAACGATTGCGTTAAACTTTTGTAGGTTATAGTGCCCACACGCCCGGAGAAGTTTCAGAAGTATTAGTTCTCACTATTGGGTACGGGTCTCCTCTTAGGAGAAAGTTAAGGCTGTCATTTGCAGAGCGCAAAGAAAGACAGTCTTTCCTCGTATAGCTAGTAAAAATTAAAAAAGGTTAGGGTGGTCTAATGCGTTCTTAAGTTTTCTCGATTGCTACAGATTGAAACTGAAACTATCTTTTCGGATATAAATCGGTCATATCTGTTGTCTTAAACAAACCAACATCACTTAGTTTAGCTTTTCGACTTTTTAGCAGCAGTAGATCTCCTTGTGATAGAGTTCCTCCAGGGAAGTACTGCCACCTTGCCTATTTCTGCCGCCAAGCAGTACTTAATGTCAGCATTACTGCGTTCCGGTTTTGAAGGGTAAGTGTGCTGGTGAAACTACAGGCACATGAGACTTGTCAACTTACATCTAACATCTTCGTTGTTTAAAGCTCAGAGTGGCGCTGCAACTGTTATGGACAGGCGTGTAGCTTACCATTAGGTGCACGACTCGTTTGTCCCGTCACTTGATGTTATAAAAAAAAAGGTACAGGCCCATTGTCGCTTTTTTAATTATATCTTACCCTTGATATAAAATCACGAGAGATCATACGTCAAAAGTGCTTTTTTTCTAAATTAGTTCTAGTGTGGGTGTTTCGGGTAGTGCTTGTGAGTAAATTCTGGGACTCCTTAACTTACCCGGGACCTTTGCGTGGCAGTCCAGCATGGCGACCGTTCGGCCACCATTAACGTTTGCATTTACAATTAAAGCACTTGTGTCATGAAAATCGGAAACAACGACGATACTGAAAACAGTAAACGGGTCAATGTATAAAAATTAATTTTTTGTACATTGACCCGGCCGGGGATCGTGGGACCTAGGAGATGACGACTTCATGAAAATCGTTATGCAAGCCACTTGACCAGGGAGGTCTTCAAACTCTTAGTACAGGAAACCCCTTGTTTGAGATAAAGTGACTTTGGATGTAGTTGTTCAGCACATTACTATTATTCCGTAAAATATTTTCAACAATTTCAATTAGCCCTGAACAACTGATTTCGAATTATCGAGTAGTCTTATTGTTGAACTTCCGCCTTTTTTAAAGACTGTTACACACTTGGTAGAGTGCTCTAATAAGAAATAAATATTATGAATGGCAAACTCCTCGTGTAAACATTGTTGCCGCAATGGCGGTGTTGACTAATCTATTTCCGAGTTACGTGATTACCGGAAAAAATACGTTGTGTATACATAATACTGCTTAATCTCCATTCTTATACTTCTCCACATAGATAATAAAAATAGCCGGTGGGCGAAATTCTAAACAATTTTTTAATTTGTGCTATGGAGTTTGTTCACTTACTTCGACCTTGGAAAGGTGAGCGTTTTAAAGAAATTTTTTTAGAAAAAAAAAAAATTAAAAAGTGTCGAAAGCGATAATCTAATAACAAACACAGAAGAAATTCGTCGACTTAGTAAACTCAGTCTGTAGCTTAGTTGGTAAAGCAACGGGGACGGAATCTCGTGGTCGCAGATTCGGGTCCTGTCGGCTCGAAGGATTTTTCCTTTGTATTTCCATCTACGTATTTAATAATTCTAATTCTATTTGTTACATTATGGACGTCGAGTATATAACCAGAAGTAGAGTTTACACTTTTAAATATCAACTCTCGTTTGCACTGAAATCGCAAATTAGAAAACTGCAATAGTACAGCGACAACAACTGACCCGTGTGTACGTCTCCGTATATTCCAAAAATATTCTGTATTTATTATAATAAAGATAATATCCCTAACAAAGAGGGCTGTTCCATTTTGTGGTATGGGAAAAACTGCAAAATATTTAATTACAAAACAAACAACATTTCATCGGTAATTATATATTTAACTAGATAAACTGGTCTATTTGAAGCGAAACAATTGACGACACCCGTCAACTGCCTCCGTGGCCGAACGGTTACCATGCCGGACTGCCACGCAGTGGCCCCAGGTTCGGCTCCCGAACCGGGAGAAATATTTGTATGGCCTACATTTATTTCTCTCGTGAGTTTGGGTGTAATCTGTGGTTGTCTATGTGTGTGTCCATGGCACCCGCGACACAGGGTTTCCCTAGTGCGGGGCTACGTTGAGTGTGTGCGTTATTAAAAAAAAAAGAGCAAACCGTATCTTGCCCGACTCAAGAGTTCCCATTATGGTGGCAGAGTTGCCTCATTGGACAGCAATGGACACCACCAACGATCCAGAGTGGTGTTCGTTAGTTGACGACGCATATTTTATAAAAAAAAAATGTTTTGAATTCGGGCTGGCCAATCGGAGTGCAGTTGAAACAGTAATGATTTGGCAGATTAGTTTTCAAACAAATGAAATGACATTTCGTCTTTATTTCTGGATAAAAACTCGTTGATTATGGACAAGCTGAAACTTTTAACAAATAAAATTAGAATTATGATCATTTCCTAAAAAAATTACTTTAAATCGCTCTTCTGCAAAACGCACGTTACACGTTTTACCTTTCCAATGTTAACTTAGTTTTCACATTGGCTTAGACGCACGCTTAAAACGTCAGTTTTTTAAATGTTAGTGGACTTCATTTGATCCGGCTAGACTCGAAACAACGTCTTCAGAATACCGTATCTGACGCTCTCCCAACTGAGCTACGGAATAATAATGTGCCAGACACGCAATCGGAAAAATAACAACGAAACTTTTTTTTATGAAACCTATACCTCGATTTTTTTAACATCAGACAGAAGAAAATTTTGGGTCTTTTATTAGGCACCATTTTATTCAGTAATTTTGTAAGCAAAGTATTTTTTACCGTAAAACAATGTTCTCAAATATATTTACTATCTTTTATGTAATTATTAACGTTTTTTTCATTCGTAACACTCACTATTATAAATGTAGCGGCAGTAGAGCTCCTTGTGAAAGAGCTCGTCTAGGGAAGTACTGCCACCTTACATATTTCTGCTGCCAAGCGGTAATGTGAACATAACTGCGTTCCGGATTTAAAGAGTATAAGGGTGCTGGTGAAATTTCAGGCACATGGGACTTTTCATCTTATGTCTCGACGTGACGGACGCAGTGGCAATGCCCGTCAAATCTTTGCGATTTCAATCTCTGGGTGGCACTGCAACTGTTATGGACAGGCGTGTTCTTCGGCTTTAAAACCGGATTGCAGTAATCCTCACATTACTGTTTGGCGGCTGAAATAGGTAAGATGGCAGTACTTCCCTGTACGAATTCTTTCAAAATGCTCTAACTGTTACTTTCCAAGGAGCTTGTTCATTTTCAACACCTATACAAATTTAGAGAGGTTATATTATGTTGTCTTTATTAACTGACAGTACGATACGGACCTTTTTCGTTACATTTTTTTAAGGTTGGTCTTGTTGGACCTGCATTAGCATGATGCATTTCAAATTTCATACAAATTGATCGATTACGTATTAACGTTTTGTATGAACAGCTGCTTTAGTTTGTGTCGTGAGAAGGGAACCCATAATAAATGTGTTTTTTTTGTTCCATGCACTTAATTGCCTTAAAAAACCGAGTTAGATTGACCTGATCATTGACCTACCAACACCTGATATATTATACTGGAATTATTAAACAGTGTTACCAGTAATTGTTATTTACCCATTATTTTGGCAAGGGATATCTTTAAGGGATTGCTTTAAAATTTTTGTGACTCTAAAATTGTTGATTTGGAACATATACTACGTTAAAACCAATTGCGTCACTAAACGAAAGAGTTAACTATCGGGAAATTAATTTTAATGTTTCTGAAAAAAAAAATTAAATGAAAAAAAAATTTGATTTTCGTTTAGTGACTTTGTTAGTGCTATATTTGTGATTCGATTGCCTTTAAAAATACCCACAAAATATATACTTTATATATAATTTTATATTACGTAAAAGATAAAAATTTTAAAATAATGAAAAAATGTAACTCACAATTTACTTCCAAAAAACAACACTAACACGGATTCCAATTAAAAAAATACACACACAGTTATTTTTAAAAATGAACACCATAAAATGTCACGTTTATTCAGCAGAGTTTTTTTATTTGGCGCGTTCCTATCCGATGGCGCGCGGCGAGTGACTGTAGAAAGGTAGAGCTTCCTTTCGCGCCATTTCTATGTGGAAGGGAGCTTTGTAGAGGTTAT
>NW_020653993.1:9254773-9289989 GCF_003589595.1 Hyposmocoma kahamanoa
TTTTAAACTTAGGAAATGGTAATCTTAATACATTGGGCGCGCTATAAGTTTATATAAACAATATTTAAAAAGTAATTACAACATTTTTATAATAATAATAATAACGTACACACTCAACATAGCCCCGCACTAGGGAAACCCTGTGTCGCGGGTGCCATGGACACACACGTAGACAACCACAAATTACACCCAAACTCACGAGAGAAATAAATGTAAGCCATACAAATATTTCTCCCGACCCGGGAAACGAACCTGGACATCTGCATGGCAGTCCGGCATGGTAACCGTTCAGCCAACGTTCGCAGTTTTTTGAAAATGGAACTCTTTGGCTGTAGAATACAGTTTGTTTCATCTGACTGTCATTGGTTTTTACATTGTGACGTCATTTTAGAAATTGGTTGTCTACATCACCATCGATTTAACTCGTGAAAATGTTCGTAGTATGATTTTCCACGACTTTAAGTGTAATTTAACTGCTCAGCGAAGCTTCACTCGGCTTCAAACTGCTTTTGGCGATGAAGCACCTTGCAAGACAATTATTTATAGCTGGTTTCCAGAATTCAAACGCGGTCGTGTGAATCTCAGTGACGAATTTAGTGATGGTCGCCCGTCCACTGCGGTGAACAACAAAAACATCGATGCTGTGCGCCGTATGATCAAAACAGACAGACATGTGACATACCATGAGATTTGGGCATCTTTAGGCATAGGCATGAGTCAAATACAATCAATATTACACAAACATTTGGGTCTGAAAAAGCTGTGCTCTCGGTGGATCCCACACAATTTGACTGAAGCTCAAAAAACGGATCGTGTCACTTGGTGCAATGCCATGCTTACCAAATTCAACGAAGGGGTATCAAATTTGGTGTGGGACATAGTAACAGGTGACGAAACATGGGTTTATGGTTACGATCCCACAACAAAGCAGCAATCGAGCGTATGGGTCTTTCGAGATAAGCCGAAACCAACCAAAGTGGCGCGCGTGCAAAGCGCCTCTAAGCGGATGATTGCTTCTTTTTTTTAATAAAACTGGACACTTGGCTACTGTTGCTTTAAAGAATCATTGTACCATGAAAAGTGATTGGTACACGACCATTTGTTTGCCGGTAGTTATTGACAAACTCCGTAAAAATAACCGTAAACGCCGTATCATCTTGCACCACGATAATACCAGTTCTCACAAGGCTAGACGGACAAATGAATTTTTGAAGGTGAACAACGTTGACCTTATGAGCCTTCCCGGGTACAGTCCCG
Organism: Hyposmocoma kahamanoa; assembly: GCF_003589595.1. Classification (NCBI taxonomy): domain Eukaryota; kingdom Metazoa; phylum Arthropoda; class Insecta; order Lepidoptera; family Cosmopterigidae; genus Hyposmocoma; species Hyposmocoma kahamanoa. Next base: position 9,256,031 of record NW_020653993.1, read on the forward strand.
ACCTGGCACCTTGTGACTTTTATTTATTTCCAAAAATTAAGAACCAGCGGTCAACGATTTTTATCACCTAAAGAGGCTGTCGAAGAGTATGAAAAATATGTTTCAGAGATTGCCACGGTGGAGGAGTGGCATAAATGTTTTCAAAATAGGTTCATTCGTATGAAAAAGTGCATTAACGATAACGGAGAATATTTTGAGAGCTGTCACGGAGGAGTGGCATAAATCAAAGTCAAAGATTATTTATTCCATAGGTAAAATACATTTACACTTGAAAACGTCTCATTTAAGCTATTGCTTGTTCGCTACGCCGACCTCCATGAGAAGAACGAGCAAGAAACTCTAGGGATTGCTCTTTTCAAATAAACTTAAATGCTATGGAATACACTTTGAATCACATTTGTGTGGATTCTGAAGCCGTGTCGTCTTTCCATACATCTTTATCTAACACGTAGTCTTCAATTTTGTAATATGATTTTTCGATCAAAATACTTTTAATGTAGTTTTTAAACTTAGGAAAAGATAAGCTTAATATATGCTCCGGAATCTTATTCTAAAAAAGTATACAGTTCCCCATAAAAGAGTCGTTTACCTTAGCTAAATGAAATCGTGGTACCATGAGTTATGATTTAGTTTTAAGGTTTACATTATGGATATATTCTTTATTAACGAAATTATGTATATTTTTATGGGCATACAAAATATTTGAGTAAATGTACTGTGATGCCGCAGTCATGATACCAGTCTCCTCTCCGTATTTTATTATTTTTTTTTATTAAGGCTTTGGCAAAGCCATCAGCCTAAACATGAAGTTTAATTATGTTTCTGTAAATATGGCCGCCACAAAGAGGATAGGCAATTTGAGGTGGCGTGCTTGGATTGACTCAGGATTCCTTAAAACGGGCCGATACGGGTATTCTAGTTCGAGATTCGTATAATTTCGCGTTTTAATCTTCGATTAAGGCACAATAGCACTATTCTATTCCACTTTAAACTAGATTTCACAAAATAATTGAAAGTCAAAATAAAAACGAAACTTTTCCCTCCAAAAGGTCCAGAGCGAATCTGACCTATCATTATTAAAGAACCAGTGCCCAGCAGCGGGAGATGTAGGTTGATATATTGTAAACACATTTCTCTTGATTTAAGTACTTTCTCAAATTGCCTAGACGTAGTATCGCGGGCCGTACTCGTGCCTAAAGGGAAAGTGAAAATATACTTTAAGGGAACCTGCCTCTAAAGTTTCTTATTATACTGAAGTGTATTTTCTACGGCATAATGTTGTAGTGCGTTTTTCTCTTTTTATGCAATGTGGTTCTGTAGAATATATAAAATTTCTGATTTTGGTATGAGTCTCTTTTTTTTACATACAATGTTTTAAGTATCGCCTGGGTAAAAAGGACGGTTTAATATCATTAGGCCATTGACTTACAATTATATGGACGTCGGGTCCGCGCTAAAAAGTGTCCGAACTTATAGGGCGTTAAAATCGTATACAGAGCGTCATTCACGCTTTAGTCTTCGTTTGTTCGACTGACAGCGAAGCAAGCAAAATTAGACAGTACTGCGATGACATTACAATTTAAATTCAACGTTTTAGCTTTTTCATATTCCTTTACATGTCACTACGTTTAAATAGGTTGACTTGGGACATTTTTTTCGTGGTTTGTGTATTAGACTCGTCGTCCATTTATTTGTAAGTCAATGCATTAGGCTCAAATTTTTTTATGAGACCATGTGACGGGTCGAACAATTTGCTCACCCATTGGTAAGTGGCACGCCTGTCCATAGCAGTTGCACAGCCACTGCATACTGACAAGTTCCATGTACCTGTAATTTCACCGGCACCATATTCTCAATTTGACCGTATTGTTTTGTGTGTGTTACGTTTTTTGTGTGTTACGTGATCACTACGATATTTGTGAACCGATTTTGGTGCTTCTTTTTTGTCGGAAAGGAGGTACCTACCTCATCGGTAGTCCCATTCAAATTGCAGGAAAATATTACATGAGCGTGACCAATACTCAATCGATAGTCGATGGAATATTTATCGACTACAATCGTTAGCTGCTCGCAAGCGGGCAACACTTTTGCACAATGAACTGTCATTTTACTCTAAACGTAGTGCTTAAATTCTCTTTGATTTTACTCCGTCTTCAAAAAAGACAGACTTACGAAATGATATAAAATTGGGTAACATTGTTGATTTTTCAGGCGATCTGTTAAAGAAAACGGAATGTTTTCAGAGGTTTTGTACAGTTCAAGAAGATTATCGATGACGATTACTCTAGCGATAGAAAAATGTGAGCAATCGAAAAATATATAATGCAAGGATTGGTTGGAGTGCAAGAAGCACTATCGAAGACATTTAATTTTTGTAATGGAATCCAAGCATTGACTTACAATTATATGGACGTCGGGTCCGCGCTAAAAAGTGTCCGCACTTGTAAGGCGCTAAAATCGTATACAGAGCGCCAAACTCCGCTTTAGTCTTCATTTGTTCGACTGACAGCGCGATACTGCGATGACATTACAATTTAAATTTCGAATAGGTTGATTTGGGACATTTTTTTCGTGGTTTTTGTATTAGACCCGTCGTCCATTTATTTTGTAAGTCAATGAATCCAAGAAAGAAATTACTCTCAGTCATGGCTGTATGGCGCATTAGTGCCTTTGCCTTTTCCAATAGAAAAAAACAGTACCAAAAAAAGACAGACTATAGAAGAATAAATTTGTATGTCCAGAACATAGAAGTAAACAATTATTATGGTAAAAGAACAAATGGTCTGATGATGGTACGTACGTCCGATTGCTGGACACGGATCTCCTCTCGGGCGAGGCTTTAGGCCACGACTTCACACGTTTTCCGAGGGTTGTCAACCTTCTTCTTCTTCTTCGAGGTTTCATCACAATGTTTTCCTTCACCGAAAGGCTCATAGTAAATTTCAATTTCAATTTCGCATACAAATTCCAAAAACTCAAAGGTGCGAGCCGGTATTCGAACCCACGACCTCCGCTGAGAAACGGTATGTCAGAGAGTCGTAGCATTAGAACAAAATTGAAGCGGAAGAATTATATACACTAGAGTTAATCGGTTCTTAGACATTCTAAACTATACTGTACCATTATGCATTTGTTATACACGATGAGCAATATGATATGATGTAGTAAATTATAAATGTCAATAAATATTTATTAACAAAGTGCAATTCCTTGAGTTACTTACTCATTCTTCTCAGTGGATTCAGCTTTATCAATTTTTTTCTTTACCCGGCTTTTAATTTGCACATAAATCGGTTGATTGTTGAACTCAGTAGCACCTATCTACGCTGTCATATTGATGCAATACGAGTATGTGTAAATAATATAAGTGCATGAGGACGATGGAGCACGCCTACCTAAATAATGCCTATTCACTCTCGCCTTAAAAAGGTCCAAGTTATAACATTCTGGGAACAGGTCTACAGGCAGGGAATTCCACTCGATAACCATTAAATCCATGTAAATGTGGAAGTATAACGCTTCGTGCGAATCTTTGGAATATCCACAACATAGGGGTGGAATCCACGCCTACGCCTGGTCCCCCGATGATGGAAAGGGGAAGGCGGAATTAAACCGTGTAATTCCATCGTACACTCTCCGTGATATAACCTGTAAAATAACGATAAGCAGGCAACTTTACGGCGGTGTTCAGGGCTCTCTTCTTCTTTCTCAGCTTCACCTCTACTAATTCCGAGTCACCTATAAGTCTCTTGCCACGTTTGCATTGAATCCAATGTGGCCAGTTGGTATGTAGCAGAATCATCCCAATTGTTTTAATTATTACTGAAGAGATCGACTGAAAGATTATAGTGTTACACTCTTGAGATGATGAAATAGCGTGTCGCTAGAGATTCAGTATTTTGATATGTTGTACAGCAATATGGCGAAATAGAGTTTTCTTACGACGTAATAGTACGTTGTTTTACATCACTTCCAAATGCTTAGGGCGGCTTACTAAGTAATATAACTCGCGCGTATGTGTTAATAAATCTCTTGAATTACTGCCGAGTGGTTTTCTTCCGTCACATTTTTTTTATGCAACAGTTTACGATTATGTGTTAGTGTTGGCCTGCCGTGGTTTATATGAAAGGTCATTTTTTAAAGAGTTGCTGGCGTATAATAGACCACAAAAACGATTATCGCTTTATACAGGTTTCTAACCGCTGTTACACGATGTTTGTGGTGAAGTCCAAACTCATGGTATTACGATTTTTTCAACTTATGTCTCAGGGTCGGGAAATGCCGTTAAGATCTGTGCGATTTAAAGCTCTGTGTGACACTGCTGCTGTTATGGATAGACGTGTCGCTTGCCACCAGGCACAGGATTTGTTCCTCCCGTCACTTGGTAAAAAAAAGATTTCGTTTAACCAAGGTAAACGACTCTTTTATGGGGAACTGTATACTTTTTTACAATAAGATTCAGGAGCGTATATTAAGATTATCATTTCCTAAGTTTAAAAACTACATTAAAATATTTTAATTGAAAAGTCATATTACAAAATTGAAACGTCTTTCCATACATTTTTATTCTAACACGTATGTATAGTAATATAGTAATTTGATTCATTTTGCATTTTGTATAGCAGTTTGTATAGCAATCCCTAGAGTTTCTTGTTCGTTCTTCTCAGGAAACTTCACACGCTTTCCGAGTGTTGTGAACCTTCTTCAATGTTTCTTCTCTCTTCCTTCTCCGATGTTTTCCTACACCAAATATAAAATATAGTAGCAGGTGAAATTACAGGCACATGGGACTTGTCAACTTATGTCTCAGGGGGACGGACGCAGTGGCAGTACCCCTTCGATCTTTGCAATTTAAAGTGATCAGGCGCGTCGCTTACGAACACACGACTTGTTCTTCCATCACATGGTTAACATATTTTAAACAAACTTTTGAGGTATGACCACATGTTGCTTTATATACCAAAGGTACGTTATACATCTGATTAGGTACTGAAGTTCCACCGAATTCAACATTAATGAAAAAGCGTTTTAATAGAAACATGGAACCCTAAAAGCCCAGTAACTATCGCACCAGCTAAACCTACGCACAGCCAAATAATCCAATTACTTAGACTCTCGGATGGCTTAATAACCGTCCGATACAGATTCACTTTCTCGCGGCATGCGCCGGAGTGGCGGCGAACGTACTATCACTGCGAGAAATGCTGTAACATCCTTAAGGTGTAATTTATACCGAATTTGTCTAGAAACCTTTGAATTGGAAGGGACTTTTGCACTTGGACGCTTTTAATCGAAACTACTACGGTCATTTTCGGACTAGTGTTTACTACCCAATTTCCGTGGCAATTTTTATTATTTAAATATTCAAGTATTTAAATAATAAAAATTGCTTACTCCAAACTTCCCTACTAAAGAACTTTACCAATTTCGTGGTCACCTCTCAATGAGGAAACTATACATCCTTTGTACAATACTAAAGTTACACAATTCCCTTCCTTATAACCCTCTGCTTATGTCTCGTTCGCCAAAAGGCAATTTATAGAAAAATCGGCACATTTATATAATACAATACAAAAATTCTTTATTGTACACCAAAAACAAGAAAAAAAAGTGAAGTACAAGTAAGCGATTTCTGCCAGTCAACCTTTGGATTGAAGCAATTCTATAACTCACAGGGAAAAGACGCCGGCCGGTGTAACGGTGTATGTAGAATTACTACTCAATAGACAGAAAAACAATAAATAAATACAAATATACATATATTTATAAGTAATAAAACCAATACATATATGTGGGATGGAAATAAAACGTATAAATTAATTTGATCACTTTTATTTTAAAAATTTGGAAAAAACAACTCGTACGCAACCACCAGTATCGAGAGCCATAGCCAAAGAGAAGTCATCTGTCATCCGTCACCTGCATCCTTCCCTCTCACACTTCATCGTTCAGAAACAAATCTTTCACTCCGTTCACAATCCTACATATATATGAATATCATAAGCTACCATAATATTCCTACATCTACAAAAATAAAATTTCTAAAACATAGTTTTAAAACATTAAAATACCTCAGTGTTCAAGTCACACTAAAGTTAGGTAGTGTTATTTTATCATACTTTTGAAAATATTCAATAAAAATATTCAAATATTCTCGCCAGGACTGGTAGCTATAAAGGTACTAACTGGGTGATAAATCTGTAATAGATTTCTCATTGATGGCGCTACGACTAAAAAGTCGTTGAAAGACCAAGTACAAAGACACGACGCAAGCACATAGAAGAATTCGTGAGGTCCGTTGGTTCGTTCCGTGGCTTAGTTGGTATAGCGTCTGGCACGGTATGCAAGAAGACGTCGGTTCGAATCCGACCGGATCGAAGGAATTTTTTCTGAGTGTTCGATCTTTGTATTAATAATTATAACAAACTAGTGGAGTAATTTTACAAAAAATAATTGAATATCAATTCAATAAAGATTTAATTAATATTCAATGATTTTGCTTGTTGAATAGACAAAGGTAAAGCGTTCCACAAACGAGTAGCCTGAATAGTAAAGGACTTCTCGTAGTACTGGGAGGTATAAAAGGGCATCTTAACATGGAGATAATACTGTTAGCCAAAAAAGAAATATTTACCGTTTAAACTTGTACAATTGTAAAAAAAGCGTTGACAAATTGGCTGTTGACACTTAATTTTTAAGAAACTGAGAACATAATCTCTTCTTAATGTAATCGCACACAATACTCTCTCAGGGTATATAAACATCGTCGTGGTGAATGTTCATCGACCCCATGGCGCCGACTCAACCGGCGAGAGGGGTTTTAGGATCGTATTCTAGAACTCTACTCAATGCTCAAGTCAGGATTACACTGGAAACACAAGCACTGGAAATACGACTCTAATGGCAGGGACTTGAGTATGATTTCGAGTGCTTTAAACCATACTCAAATCCTGACTTGAGCATTGAGTAGAGTTCTAGAATACGACCCTTAGTGGGGTAGGCCCTCCAGTCTGGAGGGAGAGTCCCCACATAACCCCTGAGTCTCCCTGGGCTCAGGGGTATCTATAAAGATTACCCCCCCGTCAAAAAAAGGGTATATAAACATAAGTTTCTTATTTTTTACTTTTGCTATCATATAATTTGTTTCCTCTATAGTTTCTACACCAGAAAAAAAAATTTTGCATGTAATTTATAACAGCAAATCACACTTCGTTATATTCATTGGGCTCTACTACTCATTCGTAAGACAGGTTCTTCTGAGAGGAGTGTACTATAAATTGTAAGGGAAGGTATTGGTAAATAAACATTATATGTATGTATACATTTGTCATTTAAAACATGTATTATAATTTATTTAAGTTTAGTTTACATTTATCATTAATATTTGTTTGTATATTAACTTGTAAAATTAATTTAATTAGTTTTGTACCTTAGAAACTAAAAGATAACGGAAGAGGGACTTCCTACCACATGTGGATGACACCTTTTGTAAAAAGAACTTAAAAAGCAGAAATAAATTGTTTCATTTTCGTTCAAGTATATTATCGTGTATTGTATTAAATAATATCTATCTAATCTAATATCTATCTATACAATACTCGAATATTAAATAATATTGCGCGATAAAAAAGTCGAATACTTAATGAAAACTGCCACCCAAATTAGGCAGTGAACATTAGTCCGGGAATGACCGACACAAAAATACAATTTAAATAGATTAAATATACTGCGCCCGTCGCCCTAACACATAAGTTAATAAGTTTCAAGTGTCTGTAATTTTACTAGCATTGCTGAGGTTATATATATATATATATATATATATATATATGTAAGAGGCCGGTTCCGGAAACTTATAGTGCGCCATATGTAATATGACTATTTCGAGTGTAATTTGTTTAACTATGAAATAAAGATTATTTATCTTGGACTTTGACTAACATTGTTTTAAGTAGCTCTTTCCCATTGGATTAGTTTTCATGTAACGTTAAAAAATAAATTGTTATGTCACAAACTTTGGTGAATGAGTATTTCAGTTTGTAATTCAACATACAAATCGAGTTTAAAAGGTGTAATGTTTGCAAAAAAATTAAGAAATCAAATAATAATAACGAATAACGAACACACTCAACATAGCCTCGCACTATTGAATTCCTGGGTCGCGGGCGCCATGGACGCACACGTAGAGTGGTGTCCGTAGATAAATTGCACCCAAACTCACGAGAGAAATAAATGTAGGCCTGTATGGCCTATATTATTTCTCCCGGCCCGGGAATCGTTCGGCCACAGAGGCAGTTTAAATAACAAATTACAGGTTTGTTTTCGGCATGTTTGTGATAGTTGATTGAAGCTATAACATTTTTATCGAGTACCCTTATTATGTTGTATATAAATTTAATATAACAAGATACTTAATTATAATGAGAAAGAAAGAGTTGCGTAGGCGTTAAGACAACTAAATTACGATAATTACAATGTTACCAACTCCACTCGGTCGGCGGTTACAGATTGGCGAATTCTAAATGACGTTTTAATTAATTAAATAAAAGCTCTATAACTAATTAAGGATACACATGTAATCTTACGAAATAAATAATTGTTTTAATATGTTTTTACCGGTTTTGCGTCATACCTACGTACTAAACTTTAAAACAAGTTTGCTTAATTTGCCGAGTAAATGGCGTGGCACTCTAGCAAGTTTATTTTCAAACTATTCACTTGAAAAAATGAAATTGTGATATTATTGTAACAAAGGCCACATTCTTCTTCTTATCGTGTCGATGCTTGTTTTACTTTAGGACCATATTGACCCTGAATAGCACGTTGCTAACGTGCTTGCGCTGTCCGTGGCCGCGTGGCGATCTTCACTCGTGCAGGTATTAGGACACAAAGGACACAACAGTAAGTGCAGTCCATGCAGACTGTGTTGGGGCATTGCAGTCACATTGGGTTAGACTAGTATCCCTGAAACTCCATTTACACATCGTGTCTTTGCAGCGTCCTACCTGAGTGCGGAGGCTATTTAAGAACTTCCACATGGGCCACCGCAGATCGCAATCTGGTGGTAGTTGAAATCCTAGATATTGGTTAGATGATCTATTACATGATCATTCTATGTGAGTATATTGAGTTTTATTTCGACATACGATACATTACGTAGGAGGAGTCGAGTATATTATATTGAAAGTAATACTTTCATTTATTTGTGGTTGATGGGCGATCGTACATTTGTTTCTTTCGTAACTCTGTGTGACAAGAACTTGTCTATGGAATATTTCGTAATGTGTTTGTTTTTATATTGTTTATTGGCAATAGACGTCGGGGTAGAGCTCCGCGCCCGTGCTTTATGTAATAACCAGTTCCAGAATTGCTTGACCTTTAACGCGTTGGTCGCCGACTAGAATTTTCGACAATGTTCAAAATATGACATTGGCTTATATGATTGTTTTTGGTCTCATTTGTATACGTGTATGATTTTTTCGCGATATTTCATTATTTGGCTCAAGTTTGGGATTATATTTAGTGCCGGGCATTTCAACCCTGCGCGGCCTAAACCAATAAATATTACGTTACCTAAAATTGACGCACGTCTTTTATCTGAGATTGATATTTCACATTAACCATTTTTTGCTTAGTTTGTAACTTTTAAATCCAATTAGAAATTAAAGTATTTTTTTTTTATTCAAAATATTTTTTTTTTCTTAGTTTAGAAAAGTGTGTAATGCCATCAAAAATCCTAAAAACCAAGTGGCAACAGCAGTTCGTCAGGGCCACGCCGGTCATGTTATATGGCTAAATACGTAGCATTTGCCACGTGCGGTATGAACGAACATCGTAAAGTTAGGCGCGTCGCGCTGGTCATTTTAACCCCCTACTGCCGCAATAGGTAGATGAGATGCCGGTCATTTTGACCCACCACGGCGATGAACGTGTTAACTATATGGTTCGTTGTATTTCGTTTAGTTTTCCATTTAATTTGTTCGTAAACTGTCAGTGAGGCTTGGTGATCTTGTGATCGTCCGTATGGTCCGTTTATCTTATCAAAATGAAGTGGACAATATGGACTGTGTGGAAAAAGAAAGAGAGTGATGAATAGCATTTGCATCGAAGATACTCGCCATAGCTAAGGTAGATATGGCGATGGTTTTGCAGCTATGAAAAAGAGCGGCTTCCCTGGTGCATCAATTACGTGGCAGCGACAAAAACCTCTTGAGTATAATTGCAAACAGTGTCCAGGGTTCTTTTCATGAGCACTGATCCCGGTTGCATATTAGTTTTAGAAAAAAATGTTATTTGTAATACTAACTCTATTTTAAGTGCTTTGTTACCATTTTGTTACTAATCTCTATGGATGAATATTCCGAAATAAAGATATTTGAATTTGAATTTGTAAAAAGTCATTCATCTCCTAGTTTACCACTCTTAGAGGTAGAATATTGTCTTCAAATTTAAATGGGACCACTTCTGAGGTACCCTCTTTCCAGCAAAAAAGAATCAACAATATCATCATACATACAAAAAAAACATACGGACGAATTGAGAACCTCCTCCTTTTTTTGAAGTCGGTTAAAAAAGAACTGAAATGAGCACAATTAAGTACTTGTAATATGAAACAATAAAAAATACACCTAATGACACAGATTTACAATCAACAAACAAACATGCTTGGGGATCTTTCCGATAATCTGGTATAAATTTATTAGAATTCACCGTACAGGGATGCTACAGATTCAGTGTAGACACTGAACTTCGCGCGAACAATGTTTTTTTATGACACCGATTGACGAACAATTCGTGCACCTGCTGTTAAGTAAGACGCCTGTCCATAGCAGTTCCAGTGCCATTCAAAGCTTTAAATCGCAACGATTTGAGGACACTGCTACAGCGCCGGTCACCCTGAGACATAAGTTGACAAGTCTCTTAAGTATGGCATCCGTTCAAAATTGGAACGCAGTAATGCTGACATTACTGCTTGGAGGCAGAAATACGTAAGATGAATAAATAGTACCTGGGCGTCTGCAGCGAGTAACATATTAGAAGACATGATAGTCAAAGTACGTTTTCACGCTTACTAAACCTAAATAGCTAGGTATAATCTTTGTCTCCACAGTTTCTTAAGAATCCGTTCCACATACGCAACATATAATCATGCAATTATATATGTATACATACTCGTATATGTGTATAAGTTTATATGTTCGTGGGAAAAAAACCGTCACACGTAAGATCTAGTTGCATATAGGAACCGGTTTTTGTTTATTAATACTAAGACCGGTTTTCTTTTTTTGGCGCCACTCGCTTTGTGGTGAGTGACATTAGTTTTTTTTACTTTAGAGCTTAGATGTTAGTTAAATACTGCCCTTAGATAAGTATTTGATTAGCCCTAATATAACAAAGCCATATGTGACCACACGTCAAAAGCGAATCACATGAAATAAATTATGTAAGTATATTTGAATTTTTTTTAATAGTCGACATGGGATCTATTCGCAAATCTTTTTATGATGAGATAGGTACTTCAAAGCGAAGCTAGATTTTAGGAGGTCAGGTGTGTGGTTCTTTTTTTTTCGCGCATAGGCCTAGAACTGTGAAAAAAATTAGCATGACTTTGGTAGAAAATCAACATTCTGCCTAGTGTTATACTGTAAGCCTTCTTGGCAACACGCTTACTTGCATTCCACGCCAAGCAGTAAAATGAGCTTTTTTGCGTTTCGGTTTTAAAGGGTAAGGATGCTGGCAAAATTACAGGCACATGAGACTTGTCAATTTATGCCCCAGTATATGAGACGTGCGCAGTGGCAATGTCCCGCAGATCTTAGCGACTGAAAGTTCTGAGCGACACTGTAACTGTTGTGGACGGACGTGTATTTTAAATTTGAAAAAAGACGATTATCCCTTCTTAGCCACTTAAAATTGAATAACATAATTATGAAATATTCTTTACAAAACCCTATTGCATACTACACCCACAGATTGACAGATGTCGTCATGACGAGTGTGAGGTCACCTTTAAACCTCGACACACACTTAGCACCGAAAGTTAATGCATTGTTGAGTCTCCTGAGGTTGAGACACAATATGGTAATGAAACAACGAAAGGCAACGTAACTGTCAAATAAATTTAATATCAAATGTAATATCTTCTATTTATGTATATGCAAATGAGTTGCTTTGAATATCAAAATATATGGTATACATTTACAGAGCGAATGTAGAGAAAGGTCAATCTTGACGTACGTACCTCAGATTGGGGATGTCCCTGAAAAGGTCAATAATAGTAACTCCATCTCACCTGATTGAAAGTGACGATGAGGTCGATGATGTAGCATGCACACCTAAATAACGCCTATGTACTCTCGCCTTGGAAAGGTCCATGTTATAGCTTTCGGGGAACAAGTCCGCAGGCAGAGAATTCAACTCCTTAGCCGCTCGCCATATAAATGTGGAAGCGAAACGTTTCGAGCGAATCCTGGGAATATCCATAACATAGGGGTGGAAGTCCAGCCCACGTCTAGAGACGATGGAAAGGGGAAAGCGGAATCATATTATGCATGTTTGAAGGGTTAGGGTTCTGGTGAAATTACAGGCACATGGAACTTGTCCAATTATGTCTCAGGGTGACGGGCGCAGTGACACAGCCCCTACGGTCTTTGCAATTTAAAATGGTCAGGCTTGTCGCTTGCCAACGCACGACTTCTTCTTCCGTCACATGGTTAATACATTTTAAACAAACTTTTGAGGTATGAACACATGTTGCTTTATATACCAAAGGTACGTTATATATCTGAGTACTGAAGTTCCACCGGATTGCACGTTCATGATCTTTGCGATTTAAAGCTCTTTTGCGTTTCGGTTAGGGACAGATCGCATCCTAGATGTTAGTAAAAATACTTCTGCAAAATGAGAGCTTTTGAGGAGAGAGGTTCAAAGATTCTACGACAGAAGTTAGTCGATAACTTTTTTATGCCTAAAAAAAGTTATAAAATTGCACATAATATGTAATATGTTTCATTTAAAATTATTTTCATGGTTTCTTTTATGTGATAAATGATAATAAATTTTAATCAATAGAATACACTTGCGGCCAACTGCCAAAAGCGCAAGAAGATTAATGGATTTATAAATGCAAATTATGAACATAATATTACGGTGGAAATTTGAAATATCGTAAGGGAAAATGACCTTTCGACAAAAGTCTCTTTCCACAGTCGATGATTTCGTCGATGTATCGAATTTTGAAATATCATAAGCGACATTTTGAAGCAAGGAACATTTTCCATTACGACAAAATATTTCTTATGACATTTGAAATTTCCACCGTCGATGTTATATGAAAGAAAAGGAATATATTTTCAGGTCCAAGTTGTTAACAACGCGTCAAGTCTTGTTAACAACGTGGCTTCATGACAATACAACAAATCTTTAGGACACTATTTCAAACGCGAATGAAGCTTCATACTTGATATTGTTTCTTAATTTGGTCGAGTCTTATTTGATTTTTTCTGACGGATGTCGAATGGAGAAAGAGAGTAGACCCCCAGGGTTAGTAAGTAAAGGTTTTTATTTTTTTTAATATAATTCGTCGGTTAAAAGGTAAAACTCATTAAGTGACATTTTGTTCAAAAACTAGATTTTTTCAATTTTGCTTTATTGGGAAGAACATCTATGACAAGAAAAATTCAGTAAGTCTGTGGTGTCCTTCATGTTTTAATACATACCAGTCCTTTAGTGATTTTTCATAATGAAAAAATACAAAATCTTAATTATCTCCCTTTGGCCAATTAGGCTATTAGTGAGTTTTACCTTTTAACCGACGAATTATAATCGATAAAAGCTTGGCCACAATCTCACCTGATGTTAACGCGTTTGCCTAAAAAAATGCCTATTCACTCTAGCCTTGAATAGCCCCAAATTGTACTTTTCGGGAAATACAGTTGCCGATAGAGCTTTCCATTCCTTTGCCGTACGCATCAGAAAGGAAGAAGCAAAGCGCTTAGTGCGAATAGGTGGAATATCAACGACATAAGAATGGAGTGCTGCAGACCTTCTAGTCGACCGAATGAGGAACGGTGAGGATGGAACTAAATTGAAAAGTTCCTGCGCACACTCCCCGAAATGTATCCATAGAAAACCGACAAGCCGGCTACTTTTCTGAGATTTCAAGAGATTTTTCGAGGTGTCTTTACGTAGACTTACACATAATGTAGTAAAAGTTACATCGATGTTTGTGTACGAGACAGAAAGTGAAGGAAATCCGCGGTTGCAGTCAATGCTTAATCTTAAAAACATCTGTTATTTTACGATGAAATCTCAGGAAAAGACATGTCAGAATAATTATTGCCAATAAAATGAGAACAAACCTGTTCGTGGCATCTGTGCATTGCGTAATGCGCTGCGCTGTATATTTAAAATTATTGGTAAGGTCGATTTTAAACTAGAAGAGTAGCGCAGGCTGGTTAGATTGTATTATTTTGTATTTGGAACTGTATAAAAATAAGAAGGTTGTTGTCAAATGAACATCGGGAGACTTCTGGATAAATCTTCAAACTGAACGCTCAAAGTAAACCTTGAAAATTGGTGAAATTACAGGCACACGAGACTTGTCGACTTACGTCTTAGAGTGAAGGGCGCCGGTTTCGTCTCAGGTTTTTGCAATTTAAAGTTCTGAGTGGCACTGCAAGTGTTTTGGACAGGCGTGTACCAACAGGCACACGACTTGTTCGTCCCGTCACTTGATATTATAAAAAAAAAATTTTTCCTCGTTTATTATGAATCAGTAGGTACCTCTCACTACGCTATAACCACGGCTACGCTCCCACAAGTGGTGGAGGCGAAAAATCAAGGCTGGTTAGATTGTATAGCACAGGCTGGTTAGATTGTATTATTTTGTATTTGGAACTGTATAAAAATAAGAATGTTGTTGTCAAATGAACACCGGGAGAGTTCTGGACAAATATTCAAACCAAACGCTCACAGTCAATCTTTAATTGTGGATATATTCCTCGTTTATTATTAAACAGTACCTCTCACTACGCTATAACCACGGCTACGCTTCCACCGTACTCAAGAAGAAGTAAGGCCACTAATCACTAAACAAGTATCAACAGCCAACAATATCCCGAATGGAATGAAAATATCAAATCGTGGCTAAAAAGCTAACCAGATACAATCGTTTCATTGTTACAGTAAATTGTTAGGTTACCAAGTTAATAGCACGCTATGAGTAATTAGTAACCACGGCTAACGATTTCAATTTAGTCGTGTGCCATTTATTTTATACAAGATATGCTTTTTCTATGATGTAAAGTGACGGAACGAAGTCCTAACCTAACCTAGTAGTGGTGAAGCGACGTGCCTACATATAACCATTGAAGTGCTTCGCCGAGATCTGAGAGAGAGATCAGAGACATAAAGTTGACAAATCTTACCCTTCAAAACCGGGAAACAATAGGCGGGGCAGATTCGTACACTTTTTTTAACTTCAATTTTTGGTTACTAAATTTATTTATTTATTTATTTATTGAAGGACATCCAACAGCATACAATTCAAACTTAAAAATCTATTTTACATGACCAGTATATAATGCCAATTACAGGATATCACAGAGCCTTAAAAAAAAAAATAACATGACGTGACAAAGTGTGCTTATGATTTAATAATTACATTCAACATAAATAAGTATATTACAAATTAGTACCTATATTTAAATCTTTTTTACTGAGTGGTAATGAAAAAGGCAGAATTATTAAAAAAAAATTGTAATAATAATAATAAAGATTGTAAATAGAAGTCAATATTTTAAAGGAACAATTTATAATTTAAATGATCGTGAGAGGGGCAAAAAAAGAAAAAATACCTCAAGTATCTCAAGCTTAGGGTGGCCAAATTACTCCACTAATTCTTCGCTTAAATGAGTGTTTAGGATGTGCAAAGATGTCAATGTTACTGAAAAACTTATTGTACGTAGTTGTAAGGCGCGAAACAATTTCATTCTGGCCATAGTTCGTACGACTTGGTGGAACGTAAAATACTTTATGAAGTGGGTTACGACGGCGACTATAGGGCACTACAAGACGAAACAGGGAAACAAGGGAAGGGCTGTCTAGGCGAGTATTCACAACATCGTGTAGAAAGGCCATATCTAGGAGCTGGCTCCTGTCAGAAAGACTATGCATACTGAAATGTTTGCTGGCTTCCTCATATGTGGAGAACTTTTTTTTACTCTTATATAAATGAAATTATAATGCCTATTTTTACTACCTAATTGATGATACAACTAATAAACATTACTAATTTAATCGTTTCTCCATAAGTAGCATTGAATAATTGAAAAATTTTGATTTTAACAAAAAATGGGAATTGTCCAATTCTGCCCCACTTTGATGCTTGGGTACTTTGATACATCATCGCTTGGGGCACTTAGAATACGTGAATCAACGTAGTGTGCCACGTATTATCAGCACTAGGTAATCAACTTTTCATAAAGTATGACGCTATATGTGCCTCAGCTAGATCAAGACTTCTTTCTAGGGCACCATTTGAAAAGTGTTCTTTGTAATGTAGTCTTGGAAGTAGAAATACAGGAGGAATAGCTGACTATAGCGCAAAATCACTAGTGCACCTCTTTACAATAACTTGTTAAAATGTTTTACATTTATCATACAAAGTAAGTAATAACAGCACTTTGATACGTACCAAACTGCCCCACTCATTAGTGTATAAAAGTACCCCACCGACCAATTTAAAAGAAAATATTTATTTCAAAAAATCTTTATATATTCCCTCAAAGTCACGTGCAATTCTAGTTATTGAAAACACTAGTTTATCCTGTATTAAGACATCTGATCCTGTAAAGTGAACAAAACTGCAGTGCACTCGTATTTGTGTCGCTTATTTTTTTAGTCGACTGTGAAAACACTTTGTAACCTGTCGAACGACAATGGCTAACTGGTGAGCTGCATCATCGCATGTCTATTACTCACACATACAAAGGCACGTTTTAGTATTATCACAACTAATATTATGTCTCAAGGTATGGAGATAATGCATAATACAATGCTTTACGAATCTGCCCTCTGTATCAAACTGCCCCGCTTCCCCCTAATGCTCACATTACTAGGTACTGCACGGCGGCACAAATTGGCATGGCATTACTTCTCTGGACAAGCTCTTTCAGATGGAAATCTACTGCTATTAAACTAAACGTTAACCAAACATACGTTTGTCCAAAATTTCTTAACTAATGAATGGGGAACATGGAGACAAAGATACAGTTTACACTCGCCTAGAAGCTAACTCTGACCGTAAAGATATACAAGTTCGGAACATACACGACGGTGACAGCAAAACACTTCGTGCGAATTGTTAATAAAGTACAGTTCAAAATCCAAACTTTAAAGCCAGCTAACAAGCATACGGCCCGCCTTATGGAAACCGGTCACCGTTGCCTATGAACGCCTGCAACACCAGGGGCGTCACGACCGCGTTGCCAACCTTTTAGGACCCTCCTCAAACCCCTTTTGAAGGACTCCATGCTGTATTCCTGCGAGAAAACCCTGATAGGGAGTCATTTCACAACCTAAGTGTACGTGAGAAGAAGCTTCTCTGAAACCGTACAGTACGAGATCGACTCGGACTTCCCTGCTAATATAAAAATAAAATGTTGCTGTTGGCATCATGACAAATAGGTCTTCAAAACATTAGCCATTGCACAGGCGATAGAACAGACATAGGGAGGCAAAGTGTCTCCACGAAGACAGTGGTTCAATATCGTCTGTAAGCACAGGATCGTTAACAATTCTAATAGCACGTCCTTGAACCGCGTCAAAGCACCCAAGCTGGCATCCGGGAGCTCCCGCCCAAAGATGGCAGCGATATTTCATGTTGAGACGAACTTGTGACTTATAAAGTAGCAATCTCTGCTCCGAAGTGAAATACAGCTTAGCCCTGTTGATCACACCGAGCTTTTTGGACGCCAGCTTTGCCACCTAAGCGACTACGGAAATGAACGTCACAAGAAATGTCGACACCAAGGATCCCGATGCTCTCCGAGATATTTAATGCTTTCTTTTGGAACCTGATGCAGCAAATAAAGTATTTTTAGCGGATAATCTATCAGATAGGTTCAAAAGTAAATACCACGAGCTGGAAGCCGCAGAGGGAGGGCCAACCTGTTTTTTGTAGAGTGTTAACGGCTTTGTCATAAAGCCGTACAGCCTATTCTTAATTTATTTTTTTCATTATGGTTTCACTTTTCACTCAGGTCAATCTTCAATCTTCATATGATATCATTGATGGGTAGAATTTCTTTTACTTTTTTCCATCCTCTATGGCTGGAATTCCATCCTCTAAGGTAGAAACCATCCAAAGACAGTCCAGTGGCATTGACATTCTGTCTTTGCGTCATAGTGTTGCCGTATAAACCTTAGAGGACGGAAAAAAAAGAAGTATAAACGCGTGTTTTAAACATCAATATTGTTAAATAGTACTGCCATGTTTATTTTAAATGCAGGTTTGTCAAATTATCACTGCTTTAACCTTAGACTTTTTATTTTTTTCCATCCTCTATGGCTTTAACGATAAAGAAAACTAGATGTAATAACAAAAAGTTCATGTTGGAAAAAAATTCTTCAATGACTTGTGAAGTTCTTTTCTAGGATTGGACAATGGTGGTATATCATCTCCTTATCTTACTGTATCAATACTTATACGGCGCCCAAGCTCAGTTATTGCGCTAAGTTATACATGGTGCAGGTACCTACTTTTACTTTTGGGATGCGTCTACTTGTATCGAAATTAGAACGGTTGTGTAATTTCACATTTTTAACTTCGAAACCGGTTACTCACACACGGAGTTTGTTTACCATATATTTTTGTACATTACAACAGTTAAATTGTGCTTGAATGCCGAACCCTTGCTGGGAATTGAACTTACACCTTGTAGGAGGTCTGTTCGAACTATCACTACTCTAATTAAAAAATAATAATAATTTGCTAGCAGTCGAGCTTCTTGTGCAAGAGGTGGTCCGAGAAAGTATGGCCACCATATTTATTTTTACCACCAAACAATTAACGTGGACATTACTAAGTTCCGCTTTTGAAGGATAGGTAAAATGACAGGCACTTGGGACTTGGCAGCGCCAATCAGATCTTTGCAATTTAAGGTTCTAAGAGGCACTGCAAGTATCATTGATAGGCGTGTCGCTTAACACCAGGCGTACGACTGGATCGTCTCTACGAGATATTTCAGCTTATTCACACGCTCTAGACGAGCTTCGTTTAAGAGGGAGCAGAGGAAAAATTCCTAATCTTCGATGTGATTTTAGAGGGGTATATCCACTTTAAAGTTAAAAATAAAATATTGTATGAGTAACTACATGATATATTCAAGCATAGACGTTAATCAGAAACGTAAAACAATAAAGTTTCCTTGATAGATAAAAATCACGAAATGACCTCTAATTTTCACATTTTTTCGATTTATCCTTGAAATGCTACAGGTTATTAGGACAAAAATTAGATAATTAATTATATTTATGCATGATCGACAACTGTCACTACGGATTTTTTTTAATCCCTTTAGTTTTAGAGTTATTCCGCTAAAACGAATTTGGTACTTTTAATGCGCAAAATTCAACATCTCCTGTCGCATGTCACGCGAACTTCAGGCATATATTTGTTTCACAAATTTGGGCGGAGCCAACGTCAAAACTTTTTTGGCATGAGAGCTCTAAATGTTATCAAAGGGAGAACCAGTGGTTTCGTATTCTTAACCGCAAAGAGCGCAATCTTGCTTGGTAAACAAAGCTTCTATCAATGGCTGCCTTTTGTTTTTGTGTAGCAGGAGAGCTTCTAGTGAAAGAGTTTGTCCAGAGAAGTACCATAACTATTTCTGCCACCAAGCAGTAATGCGGGCACATCGAGTATATAACCAGAAATAGAGACGAAATGTCATTTAATTTGAAAAGTATTCTGCCAAATCGTTACTGTGACAACTGCGCTTCGATTAGCCAGGCCGAGTTCGAAACAATTGAAGGGTCAATAGTTTCACTTCAAATCGACCAGTTTAACGTAAGCTTTGCTAATGGACGGCAATTGCAAAATAACTTATTTAATATTTAATTACCGATGAAATGTGATTCCGTTTGTTTTGTAATTAGATGTTTTGCTGTTTTTCCCACACCACCGAATGGAACAGCCCCCATTGTTAGAGATATTATCTTTATTACAATAAATACAGAATATTTTTGGAATATACGGAAACGTACACACAGGTCAGTTGTTGGCGCTGGTCTATTTCAGTTTTCTAATTTGTGATTTCAGCGCAAAGCGAAATCACAAAAATCACAAATTTCAGCGCAAAGCGAAAGTTGATATTTAAAAAAGATATAAGGTCCATTTACCTGATTTCTTGCCAAGGATGGATGGCCCTTACTTCGTCTTTATTTCTGGTTATATACTCGATGTGTGAGCATTACCTAAGGAGAAACTACAGGCACGTGTGACTTGTCAACTTTAGATTTGAGAGTGACAGGCGCAGAGGCAGTGCCCCGTAAATCTTTGCGATTAAATCTCTGATTGACACTGTATATTTTATGGGTATGCACGACTTGTTCGTCGCGTCACTTAATAACATAAAAAACACCGCTTTTTAAAAGTTTATGTAGTCAACAAAAACGACTTCTGTATTTATAAAAATATATTTAAAATGTACAGCCTTAAAAAGAGATAGGTATGCAGTTCCGGTAACTAACAGATAAGTTATCTGCCTATTTTTTACTGTACCTGTTAAAAGGCAATACAAATGGGAGTCTTAATAGATCAAGTTATGATTAATATTATGGAAACGCCACGTAATCGGTCTAAATTGCGGTCGAAAAACTTCAATGATAGCTCCCAATTATTATGGACGATGTTTTAAGCCGTGATTGCGGGGCCATGAAGTACGCGAAGAGTGCAGGTGTCCATTTATGTTTTGATACCATGGTCTCAACAATATTTTCTTATTATAAGTTCGATCGCAATAACAATATACTTAATAACGGATACACTCATGGGCCCATGCTAGGGTAACCCTGCATCGCGGGTGCCGTGGTCACACACATCTTTCTTCTTCTTGGGGTGCTATCTCCTATCGGAGGTCGAATATCATTGTGGCAATTTGAGTCCGTGAAATTGCGGCTTGGAACAGTTACGTGGTACTTACGTTGAACCACTCTGCAAGATTTTGAAACCATGTGGTTTTTCTACGACCACGTCTTCTGCCTGGATTTTTACCGGCAGAATGAGCCGCAGTAGGGAGTATTTATTACTCCGTATGATGTGGCCGAAGCACAGCTTCTTCTTTTTTACTGTTTTTAAAAGCTCCAAGCCTTTGTGCATCCACCGCAATACGTTGTCATTGGTGACTCTATCCGTCCACGATATTTTCAAAATTCTCCGATAAACCCATATTTCGAAGGCTTCTAACCATTTAAATAATGTCTGAGTTAGTGTCCATGATTTTACTCCGTACAAAAGAATTGAAAATATGTAGTACCGCACTAAACGGCGTCTTGTCGATAGTTTGAGACTACGATTGGAAAGGAGTTGGCTCATTTTAATAAAAGCACTCTTGGCTTGCTCTATGCGACATCTAACTTGTATACTGTGATCTTCCTGGTCACACACATAGACAACCACAAATTACATCCAAAATCACGGGAGTAATATAATGCACACACACGCACACATGTATCCAAATCACACACACCCAAACACACTCGCGCGCACACAAATACACACACACACACACACACACACACACACATGTATTCCAAATTACACACACACACACACAGCGCGTGCACATAAAAGAATTATCTCGAAGGTTTTTCTGTTACCGTAACTTATTTATTTATTTATTTTTTCTCTCATACATATAATTTGTGGTTGGTATATGTATACTTAGTAACATATGTTTCATTTGCAAGGGTTGGGGCCTGGTGACTTGTAGCACAGGTGTTAAGCCTATAGCAAGCACCAGCTCCTACAAAATACTGTTCTAAAATTACTAAGATTGTTTATGTACTTCTTATTTGTTGTTGTATTTTGTGGAGAAATAAAAAGTATTATTGTATATATTATATATAGTAATAAAGGTGGGTCATGGAAATATTTCTCGGGAATCGAACCCGGGCAGAGGGCGTCGCGTTCGGCCACGAAAGCCAGTCAAATATGTTATCAGTATGTTGTTGATCAGTAGTAATATGATCATTTAATTTTTTGTCACAACCTGTTCATGCCACACCACCTAAAATAAATATTCGCTAAAATAAAAATTGGTAGCCTTAGGTTTGACCTATTGCCTCTCAAGCAGAAGGTCGTGGGTTCGAATCCAGCCTCGCACCTCTGAGTTTGTCGGAATTTATGTGCGAAATTTAATTTGAAATTTACCATGAGTTTTTTGGTGCAGGAAAGTCAACGTGATGAAAACCGGCACTACAAGAAGGTTCAAAACACTCTGAAAAAGTGTGAAATCCCCAAATCTAGTACTATGGCCTAACTACATCGCCTGAGAGGAGAATGTGTTGATGATGATCATAATAAAAATAAATGCACCATACAAAATTCGGATTACCATTGACAATTATATTATACTTAAAATCATTTTGAAAAAAAAAGCAGAAAAAAACTAAAAAAGCAGAACTGACTCCTTGTCCCGGGATAAAGATTTGTATAGCATAGAAAGAAAGAAAGAATATAAATTTATTTAGCACAAACATATATGTTACAAGTACAATATGATTTTATGCTTTTCGTGCATTGCACTGAAAAGGGCCCAACTCAGCAAATACTGCGACGGAGCCACTGCGCTGGTTTTCAATGGACCCTTTTTAAGCGGCCGATTTAAAAATAAAAATTACAAATAAAATTAAAAGAAAATAAAAAATTGTGGACGCGCATTAAAATAGGTACAACATATAAATAAATCAATTAGATCATAAAAATAAAATTGTCACTATGTCTTTATGTATATTATGTTTATTTTTGCGTTATACAAATAAAATTTTTCCAAGCGTATTTTGCAGTATTAAAATGTGCTCTCTGAGTTTAATTTTGAAAGTATAAACAGATTATATAGATACATTTATTTTCTCGTGAGTTTGGGTGTCATTTGTGATTGTCTATGTACGTGTCCATGGCACCCGCGATACAGGGTTTCCCTAGTGCGGGTCTACGAGTGTGTACGTCAAACAAAAAAAAGATATTATGTTAGTACCATCCGTGACTTGACGTTTCAAAAATTACCTAATTTGAACTTCTTTGCAGTCAGTCAGCGTCGAGCAAATTTAGAAAAATATCGTCATGTGTATTTAGAAAACACGATATTAAATTAAATAAAACACAAGAATCTTTAACCGTCAGTCTTTTTCAAGATATATTTTAATTATTTTTCTGATCATGCTAATAAATAACAGTTACTAATTGAATATAGAGATTGTAAATTACTCTAGTCATAGATTATATGTGCAGATACGACACATTGTAATTAATAGATTCAGGTTTTACTTTGTGGAAGTCCATGTTAATAAAAATCGAAGTAAATTAATTCGCTCTCGGGTTCGCGGAGTAGCAATTTAATTTACTCCCATTTTTGTTAACGAACATTGTAGGCAGTAAAGTCAAATTACCCGTTTTACATTTCCTTTTTTCTGTTTATATTATTTATGTTATATAGAAGATAAACAGTAATTTTTTACTACACTGATTTTGTAGCTAAAAACAGCAATAGATACTTGTAAACACTTGTGTGTATAAACAGTGTAATACCGTGGATAAATCTAAACCCCTGTCGTCCTAAAAGTTGGTTAAAAATATGCTTACCATTGTTCCGCTCTCTCTATATCTCAACTTGTCGCTTTTTCGTGGCCATAACCGCACATGGATGTAAAGTATAAGTGTTATAACTAGCACCGTAGGCGAAAGTAAGTGGGGCGATTCATTTTGTTTATTATTTCGGGCGGAACCTGCGGTCACCTATGTAGAGCTAATCAAGGGACAGAATATAAATTTAAGAAAATATCGAGTTCTTAGTTTTTGGCGATTATTATACATTGGAAATGAACCATGAACCCTTACGCAAAGCCTACATTCAAACATGATTGGTTTCCAGATTCGATTGGTCCTCTGTGAGGTTTGAGGGGTTACAAAACCCACGATGTATTTTACAATTACTTTGAATAAAATGAAATGTCAATAGTAAACAATTTTGACTAATTTCACAGGTTTTTGATATCGAACGATATGATAATTGGGGGCGACTCTAATTTGTCTATGAATTAAATAAAAACTACGGTTGTGTGATATGCGCGATAAAAGTTTTTATTTGCCACCATTGCGTTAGTCTTAACATACGGTTCCTGACCACATCGCAGAGAGCTTATAATATGTGTGTAGATAAAGCAGTGTATGTAACTATACATAATTAAGCATTAAAACACTCGTGTGATGTTTTTATGAAATTCGCCTGTCAGCTTGTTTCATAAACCCACACTCGTGCTTATTAAAGCATTAACAGTCATATAAACTACTATTATAATCCAATTTACTATTTTATGACTTTTTGCTGGGTGCTTCTGCACGATCAAACAAATTAAATTAAATGGGCTATTACAAGCGTCAGAAAGCCAAAAAGCTATTTATTTTAAAATATTTTTTTTATTATTTATTTATTGACACAGGCTATAGAGTCATTAGCTTACGAAGATAACGCAATAGATATAATTATATACTAAGAATTAATTCATGTAAAAAATAATATTTTTTAAATTATTTATATACTGAGCATTGGCTTTACAGCCATCAGCTTAAACAGCTAACGAATAATATTAAGAAATTATATCTTAACAATATTTAAACTAATGATCTTATTTACGATTTAAACTAAAAAAAGACTTTTTATGTGAAAACTGTGTGTACAGGGTCAAGAGCACGTCAAGCTTGACACTAAAGGCTTAATTGGGCCGCTAATAAGGCCGCTTGCAATAAGGACGGTCCAAAATCCAGTGTCAAGTTTGATGTGCTCTTGAGTTAAATAGGCATAAATATGTTTTGCCACCAGTGCCAATATGATATGACGAATGACATGTGTACCACGAAGACAACGATTTGTTGAAAGACATCTTCCCTAAATGTCCTTATGCAAAGTCTACATGCAAACTTAATTGGTTCCCAGATTCGATTGGTCTTCTGTGAAGTTTGAGGGGTTGCAAAATCCACGATGTATTTTACAACTACTATTATTTAAACTTTCACGATTTTCGCACATTTATTAATTTTTAATTCGGGACTTAATCACGTATAAGACATATTTTAATTACCTCGACGTTTCGGACTTATTGCAACGTCCATGGTCTCGAAGGGACTGAAGAGGCGAGTGTCAGCATCTTTTAGCTGTGCGAGTTTTTCTGGCTACCCGCACTTGACCTTCATTATTTATTTGTGCACTAGGGTTCTCACTAGACCGACACATAATACTCACGACATCCGGCGACCTGTCAGGCGATACTTGATGTCGTCTACATTTGCTAATAACTGAATCCCATGACGATGAAAGCTTAAAACCGTCTTCTCGGTTGAAATTACGGTATTTTTTTTTAATTTCAATAACTTCACGTACGATTCTACTATAATGACGTTCTGTAGAAAGGATCTTGGGATTATGAAGCTCAATCCAGTGGTTTGGCCCTCGGCTATTGCAGACTTAAGCTGACGGTGGTTCTTAATAGCCACGATGTGTTCTCTAATTCTCTCCGCTATGGTGCGTTCTGTCTGCCCAATTTTTTACAACTGTTTTTCAAGTATACACACACATCGCTCTAGACCTAAATGTCAAAATTTCCTCCTAGTATCCTTTGATACTAGTTGCTGCTAACCTACTAGTCACTGGAGGCTTCAACGAATCAAACTAAAAGTTTGTTGGCGAGGACGTTCACCTGTAATTCCCAGATAACCAGGCTTGCAGATGTATCTTCCAACTATACTAAGACATGAGCTAAATTTGAATGGGACCAAGGGCCAGCGCAAACCGGCGAACGAGAAGGCACAGGACACTAAATGTATCAATCTTTATTTTTATTTACGCTATTCCAATTCAAATAAGGTATAAATTGCAATGTACATAATATATTTAACTGCCTCTGTGGCCGAACGGTTACCATGCCGGACTGCCACGCAGAGGTCCCAGGTTCGATTCCCGGGCCGGGAGAAATATTTGTATGGCCTACATTTATTTCTCTCGTGAGTTTGGGTGTAATTTGTGGTTGTCTATGTGTGTCCATGGCACCCGCGACACAGGGTTTCCCTAGTGCGGGGCTATGTTGAGTGTGTGCGTTATTATTATTATTATTATTATTATTATTATTATTATTATTATTATTATTATTATTATTATCGTATTTATTTTAAACTCTCGCCTCTCCCAAGGCCTATTATTATTATTATTATTATTATTTCAATCGCGGCGCATTTCTCTCCGTGTCTCGGAGCATTGAAATATATAAGAGTATACTTCTTCAAACGAATAAAAAACAAGTAAACAGGACAAGCACGCACAGGTGCAGGTAATGGATTCAATTAGGCTATCGTTCTGCTGAAAATTTGACACATTTATTTTATAAAAAGTAAGTGAGCATTTGACCTCCATTTCACCCGATAGAAAGTGACGATGAGGTCGAGGATGTAGCATGCACACCTAAATAATGCCTATTCACTCTCGCCTTGAAAAGATCCAAGTTATAGCGTTCGGGAAACAAATGTGCAGGCAGGGAATTCCACTGCCTAGACGCTCGCCATATAAATGTCAAAGCGAAACGCTTCGGGCGGAATCAAATTAAGCAATTCCATCGCACACTCTCCGTGATATATCCTGTAGAATACCGATAAGCTTGCAACTCTACGGCGGTGTTCAAGGCTCTGCAGCTTTGCCTCTACTAATTCCGAGTCACCTATAACCTCTTAGCACGCTTGTCTATTGAATCCAAGGATTATATATATATATATATATATATATATATAACTTCCTATACAAGGATAAAAAAGTTGTCGTCTAATTCATTAAACCTCTCTTATTACGCCAAAGTTGCGAATTACGTATTAAATAAAATTAAATCTGCTTTGTCTAGTAGTTTTCGTAGCTCTACATCTACAACATTAATTAGACAGATAGAGAGCAAGTGACTGTTCGATTCCAGTCGGATTATCGCGTGTTATGCAATACACCACCGATAGAAAGTCATGCTTTTCTGTATCATATAACCAATTTTTTCACTAAAATTCACAATTATTTTTTTGTTGCCAAACAACTTTTATTTGAATATTTTTTCACTTCGTCGTCTATACGCATAGCGGGGATAGTGTTTATAAATTTTGGAACGGCTTCAAATACTTAATTTCTTTGCCATTAATTAAAAAAAAATTGTTTATTGAATAACTTGATAAACAAAGGAATAACTAAAGACTAATCTAGAAGAATCCTATATTACAGGTAAAAAGTACTTATTATATAGGTGGATATTTAGAATAATAACGCATAGAATGATAGTTTCATGTCAAACGAACTGTCACAAGTGAGGCAAATATCAAACACATGTAGGCTAGTTTTAGTAGTAGGTTAATTTTCGGTTTTAGTGAATATTTATATAAAAATACAAGTTGAAACGCGTTACTTCCTTGTGGAATGTGATGTTAGTATCTATATTATGTTTGTCTGACGTATTTTTACACTCATTTACCACACATTTCGTCATTTTTAGCCAAAATTCTTGAGTTGTTCGCGGTGCAAGTTGACCTTGAGCACTGACGGCCCGCCCGCTCGTGTAGGCCCTTTGGGCGCGCTTCAGTTTGCCTCACTTAACGTGTGCGGACTAGGTTTCTATGCGTTATTATTCTAAGGGTGGATATATGATTAAATTATAAACAAAAAATAATTAAACAATAAAATACAACTCATACACCTATACGCTTAAATTAGATATTTATTTCAGGATTTTGTCAATTAGGTCATGTATACGAATATGAATTTAAAAAGAAAACTATGGCGCGAAAATTTACCTAGGACTATTTTTATGTAACATGTACTATTTTATTTATACACAGTCAAGTGGTCAATGGGCATAGAGTATAACCAGAAATAGAGACGAAATAAGGGCCATATATTCCTGGTAACACATTAGCGATACAGCTCTTATAAATATCAACTCCCGTTTGCACTGGAATGTAGACAGGCCAACTACAGACCTGTGTGTACGTCTCCGTATATTCCCAAAAATATTCTGTATTTATTGTAATAAAGATAATATCTCTAACAATGCCGTGCTGTTGTATTTGGTGGTGTGGGAAAAACAGCAAAACATCTAAGTACAAAATAAACTGAATCACATTTCATCGGTAATTAAATATTAAATATGTAATTTTGCAATTTTCGTCCATTATAGCAAAGCTCAAGGTAACTGGTCGATTTGAAGTGAAACAATTGACGACACTCGTCAATAGTTTCGAACTCGGGCTAGCCAATCGGAGCGCAGTTGTCACAGTAATGATATGGCAGAATAGTTTTCAAACAAATTAAATGACATTTCGTCTCTATTTCTGGTTATATATTCGATGTCAGATGAGTAAAGCAGAGTGTATAAACTCGACTATTCAACATTCAAATTCTGCTACCTACTTAATAATAAAATTTATTGGTAAATAAATTAAATTTTTTATATTTACAATTTACTATTTTATGTCTTTTTGCTGAGTGCTTCTGCCATAAATGATCAAACAAAATTATTAAAATGGGCTTTTTCAAGCGTCAGAAAGACAAAAAGCAATTTAACTTGAAATGTTTTTAAATATCGAGTTCTTAGGTTTTCGCGATTGTTACACATAGGAACTGAAACTATTTTTCCGGTTTTAAATCGCGTATATTTGTTTTTTTTTCAAAGAAACCGACCGTGTTATAACTGGTTGAAGACTGTACCACCTCAGTCAACCGTGACCATGGGACCTGTAAAGGGCCCGAAACGTCGGTTTGTTTGAAAAAACAAATACACGCGATTTAAATCCGGAAAAATAGTTTCATTTCCTATGTTTTTAAATAATTATTTTATTATTTATTTATAGACACAGGCTATAGAGTCATCAGCTTAAGAAGATAACGCAATATATATAATTATATACTAAGTGTCGTATTCGAGAACTCTACTCAATGCTCAAGTCAGGACTTGAGTATGATTTCAAGCACTAGAAATACGACCCTAATGGCAAGGACATGAGTATGATTTTCAGTGCTTGAAATTATACTCAAGTCCTGACTTGAGCATTGAGTAGAGTTCTGGAAAACGACCCCTATGTATTAATTCATGTAAAAAATAATATTTTTTAAATTATTTATATATTGAGCATTGGTTTTATAGCCATCAGCTTAAACAGGTAACGAATAATATTAAGAAACTTAATTATATCGTAACAATACTTAAACTAAATGATCTTTATTGAATTGATATTCAATTCTTTTTTGTGAAATTACTCCACTAGTTTGTTATAATTATTAATACAAAGATCGAACACTCAGAAAAAATTCCTTCGATCCGGTCGGATTCGAACCGACGTCTTCTTGCATACCATGGCAGACGCTATACCAAGTAAGCCACGGAACGAACCAACGGACCTCACGAATTTTTCTACGTGCTTGCGTCGTGTCTTTGTATTTGGTTTTTCAACGACTTTTTAGTCGTAGCGCCATCTATGAGAAATCTATGAAAGATTTATCACCCAGTTAGTACCTTTACAGCTACCAGTCTAAATGACCTTATTTACGGCTTAAACTAAAAAAATTACTTTTTGTGTAAAAGCTGTAAGTACAGGGTCAAGAGCACAAGCTTGACACTAAAATTCTCTAAAACTCTATGCCGCTTGCATTAAGGACGGTCCAACGTCCAAAGTGTCAAGCTTGATGTGCTCCTATTTTATCTGAATTATGAATAAATATGATTTGCCGCCAGCGCTAATATGATATGATGAATGAAAAAGAGATACAATTTTCCCTACACGTAATTATCTATCCCGGACCTATTTATCAACATTCTAAATAAAAAAGCGCGCCATGAAACCGTTCATTGACCTACAGACAGCTGTCTGAAATCTGAACCGAAGCTGTCAGTTGTCAGGAAGTGAACGAAAAATCCTTAGAGGATGGAAAAAAATAGAAAAATCACACAAGAAAATTTACATCTATCAAAGGACAACGTTTTTCATCAAAATAGAGCTGTGAATTGTGAAATTACCAACGTAAAGCAAAGACAAATCATGGATATTTCATCTATAATGGACAAGAGTAAACCAATGGCACCCGATGTAGCTGTGAGCGCCGTATTAGCTCCGAGCCAAGAATTGCCAGCTGAGACACCAATAGTTTCTGGTTACGATTGGGAAAATGGCACGGATTATAATAAAATACTTGAAAGTTACGCGCGATCCGGTTTTCAAGCCACTAACTTCGGGAAAGCGGTGGCGGAGATCAACAAGATGCTCAAATGTCGATCGGTTCCATTGACTGAAGAAACCAGTGATCCATATGAGGAAGACGTCTTTATTAAGAAGAAAACTAATTGTACTATCTTTTTAGGTAAGAAACTTAAGCATAAAACTGATGAATGTAATTTTCATTTTTTGTAAAAAATACAGCGCGATTTTTTTCAAAGTTGTGGAATAAAAGTTGTTTGTTTTATCATAGATACAGTACTAATAATATACCAGATAATGACGCAAATTAGAAAAACATTTATTGCCAAGCAATAGTAAAACAAAAGAAAAAAAAGGCAAGCATTTTGAGCAACAGACAATACAATTTGAAATATTGTCCTATTTACAACTGGGAATAATATTAGCAGTAGCGTCTGTCTACCAAACATTTACTATAGGATTTGCCAGGCCCTGCTACATTGGTAGATAAACAGAAATACAGAAGTTTCAAGGCCAAGCAGTGGCAGGACAGTAAGGTGGCCATCTTTCAAGGACCCTACCCGTATAAAGTCACAAGTTGTAATTGACACAATCTTCTTCTAATCGTATTGATGACATACATTGTAATGCTTACCATCATGGTGAAAGCATTTGTCAATTATTGTAAGGCATGTGCCAGATTTAACATACAATAAAGAAATGGTCCGTTGTGAGGGGCGGCTCCTTTTGTGCACCCCAATTCGCACAATGTTGGCATTTGTTATTTAAAATTTGGCCATATACCCTTTTAAAGCGGTATAAACCAAACAACAAATAAACCAATTTCTATTATTATCTTTCAGGGTATACATCGAACATGATATCATCCGGACTAAGAGACACAATCCGCTTCCTAGTAAAAAACCGACTAGTCGACTGCATCGTGACAACTGCTGGCGGTGTTGAAGAAGATTTCATAAAATGTCTTGCTCCTACTTACATTGGAGATTTTAACCTTAGTGGCAAAGTGCTACGCACTAGGGGAATCAACAGAATTGGCAATTTACTTGTACCAAATGACAATTACTGTCGTTTCGAAGAATGGGTCACGCCATTATTAAATGAAATGTTAGACGAACAGATTAAAGATGGTACAGTTTGGACTCCATCTCGGATCATAGCTAGGCTAGGTGAACGAATCAATGATGAAAACTCAGTGTGCTATTGGGCGTGGAAGAATAACATTCCTATTTTCAGTCCAGCATTAACTGATGGTTCTTTAGGAGACATGATGTATTTTCACTCATATAAACATCCAGGATTGGTTATTGATATTTTAGGAGATTTACGGAGGTTGAATACAATGGCTGTTAAGGCTAATAATACGGGTATGATCATTTTGGGAGGTGGTGTCATTAAACACCATATTTGTAATGCAAATTTAATGCGTAATGGAGCAGATTTCGCTGTGTATGTGAATACTTCAAATGAATTTGATGGTTCTGATTCTGGAGCTAGGCCTGATGAAGCAGTGTCATGGGGCAAAATACGCACAAATGCGACACCAGTAAAATTATACGCGGATGCTACATTGGTGTTTCCACTGCTGGTGGCACAAACATTCGCCAAATATCATTATAGCAATAAAAAGAATGTGTAAAAATGTTATTTTCGTTTCATTGTTATACAAGTCTCCTCTAGCTAAGAGCCATATAGCTACTTGAAAAAAAATTGATTGGCTCCTGATTTTTATTGAAAATCTTGGGAAGGTGCTGTTAGCTGAAAATTCCTAAAAACTAAACAGAAATGGCTTGTTGCTGTAAGTACTGCCATCTATAATTGAATAGGTTAATAACTTTGCGAAAGAGCCATCTAGTATCGAGTAGAAAATAAAATGTAAGAGAATGCGTTCTGAAACATAGTAAAATTAGATATGGCATTTTAATTTCTTATTATTGTAGGTCTAAATGTATGTTAACACAGTTATTTGGTTATAGGGGGCTATAAACATTGTATTAACTAATGATATTATACTTGATTGGTATTAACTTTTATTGTTATAACATTTTTTATTTGTAATCCATTCGTGAAGTCTCCATTAATCATTCAAAAGAAAAATTAATCTTAAGTTTTTGGAACGCACTCGGTGTGAATGAACTGTCAAATTTGTACTGAAGTTAGTCACTGTCTGGTTCATAAATTGTCGTATAAATGTGCGTCTGTGAAACTAAATATTTTTATGTGTGCTGTACATGAAAGCCTGCTTTCTCAAACGAGTCTAACCAACTTCATTCAGGTTAAGTCCTTAACTCGCAGTGTTGAGGAGTGCTTGTGTATTTTGTTTACAAAGTAGATCTTCCAAAGAAACATTGAAACGCATTTCTTTCTAACGTAATTTAAATTAGAAAATGTAGTGGCATATTCGGAAATCAAATATAAACTGTTAAAGTGCAGTTATACAAACGGTGTTGAACAAAAATGTGTGTTTTACGTGTAGTCGTATTGATGCTGTTTTTGACCGGTAAGTCGCTGTCGCTCCTTAGTCCTGTGCTATTTTTAGATTTTCAATGCAGATATTCGTTACGATGCATAATTTATACGTCTTCAAGGAACCCGCTTTGATCTAAGCAGGACATTCTGTGACTACAAACCGTTTGATCTTTTAATGAAGAATAATAAAGGAACCAAGATTTGTGGCAGGATATTTAAATTTGGAGTTGGTGACTGTCGTTTGTTTCTATCTTTATTCTATTTTCGAATTAGTTTCTTGTAGGAACTAATTAATTAAATTTTGAGGAACATAACTACGAAGTTATTTCTCGTTTTGAATTCAAACTGCATTCGATTTTTCGAAACTTATTTTTATTAAGACGCAGTGGAATATATACAAATGTTGATATTATAAATGGCTAATTAAAATTTTGACGATGTCGGTGCTAGATGAGGTCTAGGATTCGTGTCTAGGTGAAACCAATTTGGGAAATGAACTTTTCTAGCACATTATTAATATTATTACATTGTCGACAAAATAACATTCTGAATAATTATAATTTTCGTTCTATTTGCAAAGTAACCCCTTCACAGATTTGTAGTCCGATACATAACATTTGAGCTAAAGGTTGAAGGTCACTAAACAATGACTATACTACAACTTGTATTGCTTAGTCATAACCATAACAAAACTTTCTTGGAACTAAACTTGATATTCTGCAGTAAAATGATACATAACATATTATGTTACATTTACTTAACGAAGAGTGCACTTTCTGTTGAAAGTCATAGAAATGCAATAAAAACAATAAATGATTATCACTTGTTATAAGTTTACACTATAAGCTTAAAACATGTCTTATAAATATTGTGTATATTTGTAGGAATATTTGTTTACAAGTATAAAATCATTGGAATATATTATGTAATTCTATGTTATTGTATTATATATTTTATGTGTGTGTGTGTGTGTGTGTGTGTGTGTGTGTGTGTGTGTGTGTGT
>NW_020653993.1:9289999-9292662 GCF_003589595.1 Hyposmocoma kahamanoa
TGTGTGTGTGTGTGTGTGTGTGTGTGTGTGTGTGTGTGTGTGTGTGTGTATTTATAAGTCTGGAAGAATGGCATAAGTGGGATTACATCAAACATGTTCATTTCTCCATTAGATATAACAAATATAACCCAACCCACATCCTCTCCAATTGGAGAGGATACGGGTTACGTTTTTCTGTATCAAATAACGTAAGTAAAGGTAATTGGCAGTTGACAGTTTTGAGGGTATCATCTGTCAACCCTTTGTTACTGTCATTGATTACCCCTCATCAATATTATTGTGTTTAAATATCAATTGAAATATAAATTCAAATTTTCTTTAAATAACTTAGAGAGGCTGAAGCTGTGGGGCTTCCTCTCAAACACCAAAAATCACTAAAACAAATTAGTCTGATGACTGATTTGACATTAAAAAAAAAGTTTCTTCATTTTAGACCACCTAGTCCAAATTTGGTAGTAACAAATCTTCGGAGCTAAGTTAGTAAAATCTCTTTTGGCATTATACTATATTTTCATTGCAATCCCCCAAAATTTTAAAGTTCTCCCATTAATTAAAAAAAAAACTGTTTTAGACCGTGAACAAAAATTTATTATGCCTTAAAACTGATATCTCCTTCCTTGTTGATTTCATTTTGCTAGTTAGCTACTTTTTATGATTTCCCCCATCAGACTGTCAGGTAAAGAAACTTCTCACAGCATGTGGCCAGAAACAATTAACTAAGGCCAATTAATAATATGATTTATTGACATAACTACCCTTATTCTTTTTTTAAAAACATACATTTGAGAACTTTTTTTGCGAAATAAAAAACGTTGCAGTTGGGCAGGGTAGGTCAGGCGGAAAGATCCATGAGGCCAATATGTGCCCAATAGGGTTCGACTCCGCGTCAGACTTGGAAAGAGATGGCGTGATGGTAACAAAGCCGAGTATAATTACTGGCTGAAACTGCTCAACGTCGCAGACCTTGAGTGAATTGAAGGAGGCATTTGATATGTAGTGAGACAGCACATGATACATGCAGATAACTTACGAGAGGATTTCTAAAAAAAATACATTTAGTAGCAGTAGAGCTCCTTGTAAAAGGATGCGTTCAGGGAGGTACTGCCACCTTACCTAATTCTGCCACCAAGCAATAATGTGAGCATTAATGCGTTCCGGTTTGGAAGGGTAAGTGAAATTACAGTCTCGTGGATCTTGCCAACTTATGTCTCGGGGTGACGGGTGTAGAGGCAATTCCCCTCAGATCTAAAACTCTTGACTGGCACTGCAACTGTCACGGACAGGCGTGTAGCTTACCATCAGGCGCTTGACTTGTTCGTCCCGTCACTTGATATTATAAAATTCATCCACTTCGTGGCAGAATCTACAGTCGCTGCTATCTCTTAGTATGCCACTGGACATATTCCGTTAGAGTGCTAGTTAACCAGGGCTTCTCTACAACATTTAGCACTCTAGGCGTTAATCACTGCCTTGCGAGTGTTCGAGGCCAATGTTGTGTGTTTAGTTTAACAGTAACATTACTACACGCTACTAAATAACTACGCACATGTCGAATTGTCGTACCATACTACTGTCACGACCGAGTGTTATTTTACTGTGACTAAAGGTTTACGTTTGCCATTGTTTAAATCGACATACACGATTTAATTCCGACGTCCACTTTCCATCACCGGGGGATTAGGCGTAGGCTTGAGTTCCACCCCTATGTTGTGGAAATTCCAAAGATCCGCACGAAGCGTTACGCTTTAGGGACCAGGGTTGCGAATATCAGCATCCGCATTCATCGATGCTCATATTAATTGCGGATGTTCGAGTCATGACATGATTTAAAAGGCATGCTGAAATAACTTGCAAACCTTTTTAGACTACTGCCCCTAGGTCTCTATCCCTCCACCTTCCCTGTCACCATCAAACGTTCGAAGTTATCAGCATCTCTACGTGTCACGTGACCAAAATAGCGTATCACACGCTGTATGCAAGTTGAAGACAGACGCTGTGCATTCTTTATCTTGAGTTCCTCAAGTACAGTGACATTGGTGCGGCGGGCTGTCCACGGTACCCTTAACATTCTGCCCCAGCACCACATTTCAGATAGACTCAGTAAGCATGTACATTTTTCGCGATTTTTTTAATATACTTAATATCACAGCATCCGCATCCGTTGTTAAGGTCAAAAATCAGCAACCGTAGATGTGTAAAACATCTGCATCAACAACAACCCTGTTAGGCATAGGAAATTAAACTATTTTTTCGGATTTAATCGCGTATATTTGTTTTTTCAAACAAACTAACGTTTCGGGCCCTGTACAGGTCATGGTCACTGTTGTATAGGGCCGAAACGTTGGTTTGTTTGAAAAAACAAATATACGCGATTTAATTCCGGAAAAATAGTTTCATTTCCTATGTGTAACAATCGCGAAAACCTAAGACCTCGGTATAACCCTGTACTCCGTCCCGGAGTGGTTGTGCTAGCTGCTTATACTGTGAATCAGACGGAATCAACAAGAGCAGAAACATTCCATATTTAGAGCATGTGCTTAAGCACGAGCAGTACCGTATTCTTCTCGATTATACTCGGCATCTGAATCAGCATTTTTAAGATATCGAGAGTTTAGTAGCAGTAGAGCTTGTGAAAGAGTTCGTCCAGGGAAGTACTGCCTAAG